>NW_024427671.1:0-90675 GCF_017562075.2 Anopheles merus | reverse complement strand
CTCCGTATCCGTATGTCTTCTTTGATGCTGACCTCTCATCGTTCAATATATGCGCAGTTCCCATCAAATACAACATGTAAATATACATGCGGTACAGCCATATCTGCACATGACATCTTTTTCGGCAAAGTATAAATTATAATGTCTTTAAACAGCAAATAAACATGACATTAAGAAAAGCAATAAGTTTTCGTCTATGAAAGACATTGTTGTTAAAACAATATCAAATTAGGACTGGTTATGTATTAGAATTGTACTGGTAAAGGAGCCGGGAAATCGAGTGTGTACAATAGTTAACCATTTTAAAGGTTCGTATGAATTAACATGCCCCGTACACGTTATACAATAGTTGGGTAGAAGTAGTATGAACGAAAATAGCGCTAGCACTTTAAAAGCAATATATCCACAAATTATATGCTTGAACTGCATCAAGCGCTAGGAGTTTTGAATGATTGATGATTTCATTAAATTATTATTTCTTTCCCAAGAACACCTTTGGAAAATGAATACGTTTAAATACAGTTCCAAACTAGATATTGTTCAACGCTTGTCATGCGCACCTTACTACAAAAGGTGATGTTACGCAAACAATACCATTTGTGCCTACATTTATAATCATGTATCAGCAGAAAGTTGGAAAATATTTCTTTATCATGGCCCTAAAAACCTATCATAACACTGCCTAACCCTACCAAAAGCTCCCTTCCGAGTAGGCGTTAGATAAAGTTAGATGAAAAGAAAACGCGAAGGATATAATACCGACTAAAGTTGATTTCCCAACGGAGGACAGGAAAATTCATACTCACACAAACACACCGCTTCAATCCGTGCACAGAGCAACAGCACATCTTCGATACTGTGAGAAGGGTAATCAATAAAAAACTACCGTCACTTGTTCCATGCTTACTTACCCTTACGATACCAGTGTGCAAGGTTTTCTCGATTCAACGATCAACGGTCGAAATATCACCACAGTCGCAACCTTGATTGGGATTCGTATGGACATGCAGTATGGTAGAGCATAAAATACCATCTACTCTCTGGTCGAATATACCATCTCAAACATTACATTGAAGTTGATGGAAAGAGTTGAGCGCTCCATAATTCATCCACTGATTCTCTTTTTTTTTGGTAAAAAAAATTAACGCTAAATATTCTGCCCAATTTAATACATATCACGTAACACACGTGCTTATGTTTCCTCTATTAAATTTAACTTATCTTCTATTTCGTTGAATTGGGCGAAACAGTACTGATGATTATACTCCCCTTGAATGATTCTACCGTGGTTCGTGGTTTATTATTTTGAATTAATTGAAACAGTACATAGATTAAACCAGAACAAAGACACACATAATGTGTTTGTGAAATAATTACTGCTGAATAAAAAGCAATCAAATGCACTAAACACCGGCATTCAAGGCAATTTTCACATCTGTCCATAACGTACAGCAACCATTTGACTGTGATGACAATTAAATTCTCACACCGCTTCTGGTAATTGCAATCGGAACAGCGTAGGTGGCATATTTACTGCATTAGCAAAAAAAGACCGGCGGTGCGAAATGTTTCTCCGATACTGAAGGACGCATGCTGGGAAACTAGGGTTCAAAACCAATATATCAAGCCACCAGTAACGGAAACAAATAGCACACCCGTGGTCATCTGTGAAATAATTTGAAATCGCCCAATCGTGGTTCAATAATTGCTTCAGTGGACATTTAACTGCCCATCCGATAACCACTGGCAATTTTACGCCTGTTATAACATTGGTCAGTTTGCACGACCTGATCGGCCACAACGACCCAATTACGCTAAATAAACTGCATGGTCAAATTCATGACATTTACTTCTTTTTCCCTGCTTCAGCTGTTAGCACTAACCTACAGTTATATTAACATCAAAAAGACATGTCAAATGGTATTCTTTTAGAGGAAATCTGAATTATTGATAAAAGTACAAATAAAAATGTCGTGCAATAATAGGGAAATTTAAATCTAGAAAGAAAATTTAGATTCATAATGTCATCCTAAAAATGTCTACATTCAATTAAGCTCATGTTAGTCGAGATCTTCTTATAGCATTGAAGAAATCATTTGTAATAAACAGCTAAATATCAATAATTTTATAATAAAAGTTCGAAAAAGATGATTTCCACCATTCCATTTTGGCATTGTATTTGTTATTCAGAAGAAATAACTTAAGCACTATAGCTTAACATAACTTATAAATTACGTTCAATTGAGTTCAGATGAACCTGTTTAGCTGCATGTATATATATCATTCATTTATTATGATTAATGAATAAGTTAATTCAGTAAATAATTTATTCAATTGAATTATTCAATACGCAAATTAAAAAAAACAACAACAAAATTAATTAATAATAATCTTCTTCTTCTTCTTTGGCTCAACAACCGATGCCGGTCAAGGCCTGCCAACACGCTTGTGGGGTTGGCTTTCAGTGACTTATACATTTAATACATTAATAATAATAATAAACATATAATAAATTGCTTAGAGCCCAGCAATCATCTATCTAACATTAAATAATTTTATGTTATCTCAATGTATCGTCACCTAGCAGCTGTTTGGTTTTAATTTGATTTAATTTAGAAGACATTAACTAAATTCCAATACACTGTCTGGCTGTGTTCAGATTAGTCTAGAAAACCTTTATAAATGATCACGTTAGTGATTATTTATACGAAGAAGTAGATGCTTGTCTATACATTTTAATCCTTTTCCTCATTTATACATTCTGTTCTCGCTGTTACGGTAAATGGATAAAGTAATACGGCCTTTTCGGACCGTTCCTCCTGAATAAAAAAAAGAGTATTATTGATTAATTTTAGTATATTTACAGAAAATAACAAAAGAATCATATTCATACTTCATCAACCTCTGGAAGTTAGACATCAAAATTTCGTATTGATGTGAGAATTCAGCAGTGCTCTGTGTGTGAGGGTGAGAAAACATAAACTAGAAAATTTAAAAAAAAAATGCTATGCTCGGATTGATTGAAGCTACCACTAGTGATGAAATCTTTGCAGGCCATAACGAATTAGTGTTCTTAAAGGCTGTTTTATTTTATAGGGTTTTATATGGTGCTATTTGCAAAACCTTGTACTTGGACTCCTGTCAATTATCATTTATTGGCTATCCCAGGCCATTCTTGTATTGCAATCATGGTACCTCAAGATTCTCTTCCCAACTACTCTGTTTGGTTGTGCTAACCCAAAAAGGGAGGGGCAAAAGGCAAAATACTCAAAAAAATCCTATAACGTTTCTTCATGCTATAACATACGTATACCTGTCAGGATATTCCCAGTATATTGTTGGTTCTTTCATTGCTACCCTGAAGTCGGTTAGCTTTCTTCGATACATTGATTACCACTAACAAAGTACCTTCAAGCTGTGCTGAGTTTTCTGATTCTTCACTAATGGCTTCATGGTTTAACGTGTTGTCATATAACATAGACTTAAGCCAGCGGGAGATCTTAAACTTTTTCCAAAACCGCATTTATTGCTACCGAAACTGTTGAGTTCACCAGTGTGTTATTTTATGCGTCGCAAATGTTAAGGTTAAATATCTATACTACAACACATACCTCGTACGGCAATTCAGAAACGTACAATAGTAAAGAACAATGCATGTTTAAAATGATAATAGAACGGATAGCCGGTCTCATGGTACAGTCGTCAACTCGTACGACTTAACAACATGCCCGTCATGGGTTCAAGCCCCAAATAGACCGTGCCGCCATACGTAGGACTGACTATCCTGCTATGGGGGGAAATCAATAAGTCACTGAAAGCCAACCCCACAAGTGTGTTGGCAGGCCTTGACCGGCATCGGTTGTTGAGCCAAAGAAGAAGAAGAACGGAATGTTTCAATTTGAGAAAAATATTACATTAAACTGACATCAAAACCATACATCTTTTACTGACATACTATGTCATAAATATATTTCACTTCCATTTTTTACATTTAATAACTTTGTAAAATTACAATCACATTGAAAGACCATTTCTTTGCCAGCCTATAATTTTGATCATATGAATGGAGCACATCATTTCTTTCAGGTTTTACAATACAAATGAAGTCCATTGATTTTACGGTCTATTGAATCAAGTGAATCAATTTCTAAGTTGAATGAACAGCTGAACTATAGCTCTCACTAAAAAAATCAAGAATAGAATTAATATTACGGGCTATAACATCAATCTGCAAGACTTTTGTTTCGATCTGATGTTTTCCAACAATAATTCTGTTGATCAAAGTAATAGCCATATTACATCCTTGGGCATGGTTTTGTTTGCGTTATTGGTATGAGCTATACACATTGCTTTTAGATCCGTATTTCGTATAGAATCATTACAAGCTTTAAGGCTAGTGTGAAGAAATTTCATCATTTAAAAAAAAGGATAAAAAAGATTGCTAGTCAACTATATAATCATGATTTAAAATTTTCCATTCATAGGTTCAAGCCCGTATGGACCGTCCCTAGTAGCAAGGACTATCTATACTGCGTGGTATTTAATAAACTTTGAAAGCTTATATAGGCTGCCATCGCCGCGTAAGGTCATTCTGCCAAAAAGAAGATTAAAGAAGAAGAATTGTCTTGATTTAGAATACAGCCCACAATCCACATACTATATTGACCAAGAGTGCCCGTAACCGCTCACTGTCTTGGGCCTTCGTCTGTAATTCCGTTATTGCTACCTTACTGGTTCCGCCTCAACGCCATCTTGCTCCCTTAACTTGGACCTACCTCGAATAGAATTAATTACCTCTATCCAATATGATTGCAACAGATTTTCAATCTGTTTCACATACGGGGCTTGGACCCATAATGAGCATATTGTTAAGTCGTACGAATTAACAACTGTTTCATAAGACCGCTACCATTTGGTTATTGTTAGTTTAATTAAATTTAACATTATAAACACAGTCAAACAAACCCTGATACAGCTCCGATTGACTACTAGTGGTTTCGGACGGCTCCAACAGCTTGGGACGGAATCGTCGGCTTGATTTAACCAGAATTGGAGTCGCAGTCCCGTGGTACAGTCGTTAACTCGAACGACTCAATAACATGCCCGTGATGGGTTCAAGTCTAGATTGGACAGCCCCCACCTCCCCCACTCCCTTAGGACGTTACGCCTAGTCAATCCTTACTACGAGGGGACGGTCCATTCTAGGCTTGAACCCATGAACCCATGACGGGCATGTTATTGAGTCGTACGAGTTGACGACTGTACCACGGGACCGCCGCATAAACCTACACAGCAAATTTTCTTGTGCTGCTTCAGTAAAGTTTTTGTACTGTCATCGATCAGATTAGAAATAGATTATTTGCTAAATGTTAGAATTATTTTTTTCCACTGATTTTTTGTAAAATGATTTTTACTGTTACTGAATGCTTTCAGTATATGGTATTTTAAATCAGCAAAAACAGTCAACAATTTGTCGTTTTACTATGGTAGTAAAAAAGGAAAATCATCTATTCATCCATTCTGTCAAATCGGTTTGTCAATTAGAACATCAACAAAAAACATAATACCATTGTCACGCCTGATAGATAGGTATTTAGTGAACTTCTAGAAATAATGAATTATAATAAAAAATTATGGTAGCAAGCTTATGGTCATTCAGGAATTAGGTCATTAAGGAAACTGTATACTAAGAGGAATAGTACAGTTGTGGTACAGTTGTTAACTCGTACGACTTAAGAATATACCCGTCATGGGTTCAAGCCCCAAATAGACCTTTCCGCCATACGTAGGACTGATTATCCTGCTATGGTAACAATAAGTCAAAGAAAGCCAAGCTCACTTCACCAGTGGGTACAGGCAGGCCTTGACCGACACTGGTTGTTGTGCCAAAGAAGAAGAAGAAGTACATTTATCATGACGTCAATATCGTGGTTTTACCAAAAGGTTGACAAATAAAAAAAGAAATTAATAAATAAGTACAGTGGAGCGCCGTTTAGGCAGCGGTAATCGCTGATGCGGGTGGGCGTGCGTTTTCTGAAAATGTATGAAATTTGACACCCGCAGCGGGTTACAGTTTGAAACCGTATGCGTCAGAATTAAACAATTTTGAGTTTTTTGCATACACGCCCGCACGCCAGCAGTAACGATTAACGCTACCTTTTGAGGGTACTTTTTACCCGTCTGTCCGTTTATACATGCTGTGTAGAAATGAAATTTCACTATAAAGTTGACATTGAGTGCTGAGGAGGATATTTGAAGAAGAAAAAGGTTACCAGGGACATTGTCATATTAAAAAACATTATGATTCATGGCAAATTTCGAATATTATAATTGAAAAAAAAAATAATGAAAACTGGTTATTTTTTATCAAAACATAAGATAAATTTCAAAGATCAGGAATTTGGGATAAATCATATACTTTGACTTATTATCCATGTTATTCAAGTATCCGGGCGAGGTCTAGTCCCGACCCAAACAGCGCTTAAGCAGCTTTCTTATGCTAAGGTGCCGGGGACTATTTTTCTTTGTGTTTTATTTTCAAGCAAGCGTCATCGATGAAATAAACAACAAGATTTGTTTCGTTTGTGCACATATGTATATTTTTAAATCCTTTGTATTGATGAATTACACAATTTACTGATAATTCACAATCACTTCACTCAATATTCATTCTTCAATTAACGAATCTAACTTGTGCAGCAGCAATGAGATTATTGCCGGCGTCCGTCTTTGACACTTTGACAAGACCCACCTTGTACCGATGTCATGCATTAAAAAGCTATAAAGTTCCACCAAGTTCGGTACGTTTTCTTAACAAGTTACACCATGAACCCTACACATAGTGCTAATCAGCCGCAAAGTTCTAAAAAGTACCATGTGCCTGTTAAAAAGCTCCATAGTTCCGCAAAGTACCGTCTATCTCTTAATCAGCCACAAAGTACGACATCGGAACGATTTTTCGTTAAACAGCTATAAAGTACGAGCTGGCTATTTGGGTGGTTTTGTGCTTTTTTCTAAAGCCTCGATGCCCAATTGTTCTACATGACGACACCTCCTTTCTACCCACTTTGATGAGCACGAATAAACGGAGTAAGTAAATAGAAATTATTGTTATTATTATTGCAATATTTATGATTTTGGTAATTCTTAAAGTTGTTATAACTATAATTGATGTAAAACTAATAAAATAATAATAATATATATCACAACTATATTTGATGCTCATAAATTATCAATAGATAGGACCATTATTGAACTTTTTGTTAAATTGCTCAAAAGTTCTGCTTTTCTTATTATCACATAATAATAATTAATATTTAGACATAATCATCTATCCATTTTCCCATCCACAACGATTAAAACAGATGTTCAATAAAAATGCTGCTTGGGTTTGACATAAACAGCCGTTACGCGTAACGCCCACGCTAACGTAGAGGGTCCATACTTTTACCTCAAAATATAGAACAGTATGTAGAACGAGAGAGGAAGTATGCAAACGAAACCGTGCAATCCAAGTAGTCTGGTTATAGAGTTTGCTCTACTGTTTCATATTTTGCACACGTTTGCAACAATCGTTGCTTTTCAAGCGAAACGGTCCAAGAAACCCTGTAGTAACGAACCGTTACCGCGCGGCTACATGAGGTGAAATACAGGCGTCCCCCGAGTTACGACCCCCTCGAGTTTCGACGATTTGCAGATACGACGATATTGATTTTGACAGTTGATAGTTGTATCAGCAGTTCGCACCAGGGCCGCCGAAAATTGTTCTTCGCAGGCAAACCAAATCGCCGCGCTAGAAGGGAAAGTTGAGGCGCTTACACAGCGACTCGAGGAGGTGCTGGCAGTGCATCGACCCACATCATTCGATCGGCGACCGAGGCAACGGTCGAGAACGAGAGAGTCCTGGGGTAGGCGCTCATCTGAAACACGTAAAAAATCACCTCGCAGATGGATATGCTGGTTCCATTACCGCTATGGCAACAAAGCTGAGAGATGCGAGAGGAATCACCCGAGCGATCGCAATACTCAGTGTATTTTTTTCGACGAGCAGAATCCCGTACACCAAAATAAATAGTCCGTTTTACACTTCCGCACCCAGACACTCTATCACCCACACCAAGATTCTCAGCTAATCACTCACCACATCACTTTAATCACACACGCAGAACCTCCTCCTCCTCCAGAACACTCCTGAAACACTCAGATCCACCTCCGGCAGTCACTAACTATATTCACCACACCACCGCTCAGAACACACCACTTCACAAGAGCACACATTTATAATTGCGCCACGCAAAAACACAACATAAGAGCACACTACTACCACTTCATCACACATCGGCCGCATACACATTACCGATAATATGTCCCATCACCGCTTTTTGATCGACACTGGGGCCGAAATATCGGATTTACCACCAAATCCAAAAGAAAGGCTAACTCCTTCCCCATCGCGTAGTCTTGTAGCTGCTAACGGTACTAAAATAGCCACATACGGTAAAAAAAACTAAACGTGGATTTAGGTTTGAAAAGGAAATTCCCATGGGCGTTTATCGTAGCCGACGTTAGCACACCCATAATCGGTGCAGATTTCCTTAAACATTAGGATTTGTTGGTTGATTCGAAGAGAAAAAGACTAATTGACAATACAGAGATGCTACATATACAAAGCACCAACGGTTGTAACAAACCCACTATTTCCACTATCTGCGTAACGAAACCATTCGCTGAAATAATCGAACGCTACAAAGATCTAACAACACTGAACACTCTGCACAAACCTACGAAAACAGTTGAACACCAAATACACACCACCGGTCCACCGATCTTTTGCCATCCGAGAAGATTGCCACTGAATAAACTGCGAGAAGCCCAAGCCGAGTTCCGATATATGACCGAGCAGGGCATTTGCTAACCATCAAAAAGCAGCTCTGCTAGCCCGTTGCATATGGTTAAAAAACCAAACGGTAAATGGAGACCTTGTGGCGACTATAGAGGCTTAAACGCTATTACCGAACCAGATTGATACCCTATACCACACATACAAGACGTGAGTAACATTCTACACGGTACACACATCTTCACTTGTATTGACCTGCAGCGCGCTTATCACCAAATACCCGTAGCAAAGCAGGATATTCCAAAAACCGCTATCACGACACCTTTTGGCTTGTATGAGTTTAATTATATGACTTTCGGTTTGAGAAACGCTGGACAAACCTTGCAGCGCTATCTACACGCAATATTTGGAGACCTTTCATTTGTATTTCCATACATAGATGACTTATGTATTGCGTCATCCAGCGTAGAAGAGCACAAAAAACACCTAGAAACGGTGTTCAAACGACTAAGATAAAACGGATTAGCAAATAATGCCGAAAAATGCCAAATAGGAAAATCATCCGTGATATTTCTCGGTCACGTGATAACACCGCAAGGGATCAAACCCAACCCAGCGAAGGTGCAAGCCATTATAGATTTTCCGAGGCCGAAGATTGCCTAACAGCTGAAAACATTTTGGGCACGATAAATTTCTATCGCCGTTTTATCCCACATGCAGAAAAAATCAAACGACATTACAAACAATGATCACCGGAAACGTGCGTAATGACGATACCCCTCTCGTATGGGACCAACAGAAAAATGAGGCGTTCGAAAACTGTAAAAGGGAATTAGTTGGCGCTACGTTACTCGCACACCCGTCAACACTCGCCAAACTTTGCCTGTATACCGACGCGTCGAATGTAGCCGTTGGAGGAGCACTTCATCAAATAACGAACGAGGGCCTTCAGCCTCTGGCGTCTTTTTTTTTTCAAAGAAACTGTGTCCTAGTATGCTGAAAGCAAGCACTTACGACCGAGAACTATACGCTGTATATGAGTCCGTAGAATACTTCCGTGACTTCCTCGAGGGCCGAACTTTCAACATTTACACCGATCACAAGCCTTTAGTCACGGCATTTAAGCAGCGACCAGAACGAGCAAGCCCCACACAACTACGCCGACTTGCTTTCATCAGTGAATATTCGACAGATATTCGCCACATCCCGGGGAACAATAACAACGTTGCAGATATGCTCAGCAGAATAGAAACCATAGCTTCCGATCCAATCGATTATGACAAAATGGCAGAACTGCAAAGGTTGGATACGGATATACAGGCTTTTGTACACAAACCGCCTGCTGCCAGCACAATAGTTTTGAAGGAGTTGGAGCTACCATCAAAAAAGGGCACTCTGTATTGCGACGTGTCCACTTCAACAATCCGACCTTTAGTTCCGACAGCACTTCGTCAACGAATTATAGGAAAGATGCACGGTACGTCACACCCGGGCATTCGCGGTACAACACGCCTTGTTACGCAGCGCTATGTATGGCCATCTATAAGAAAGGACTGCAAGGAGTTTGTATCGAGCTGTTTGGAATGTCAAAAAACCAAAGTAACGAGGCACAACATCACCAAACCGGAACATATCACAGTACCACAACAAAGATTCCAGCACGTGCACATCGACCTCATCGGCCCACTACCTCCATCGGAAGGAAACTTGTGTTGTCTAACATTGATGGATAAATTCACCCGTTGGCCGGAAGTAATCCCTCTGCCTAACATGACGGCAGAATCTGTGGCACGAGCGTTTATCGCTAATTTGATTGCAAGGTTCGGCGTACCAACTAAAATCACCACTGACCGCGGAAGACAATTCGAAAGTGAACTTTTTAAAAAACTCTCACAAACACTAGGTATTGACCATCTAAAAACCACTCCTTATCATCCACAGGCTAACGGGCACATTGAGCGCGTACACCGGCAACTAAAAGCAGCACTAATGTGTCACCATCGAACCTGGTGGACAGAGATATTACCATTCGTGTTGTTAGGGATGCGATCAACTCTAAAAGAAGATTTAGGAGCAAACGTTGCCGAACTAACCTACGGTACTAGTTTACGACTACCAAGAGAGTTTTTTTATCACAGTAGGCAGATTACCAATGCAACGCCCGAATTTGTAAACAACCTGAGAACGATCATGCGTAAGTTACATCCCATACACACTTCGGATCACAATACAAAGAAAGAGGCTTAGTGAATCGTGGATTAGCGTCGTGTACCCATGTTTTTGTGCGGATAGATAGTGTCAGGCCATCGTTAACACCACCGTACGACGGACCATATAGAGTAATAGCAAAGGACAAAAAACCTACACACTTGAAGCAAAGGGAAAAAACGACAATTTCTATAGATCGTTTAAAGCCTGTTTACGTGAGCGCGACAAATCAAACGAGCGTACCAGATAACGTTTCATATCCTCAGAAGGATACAGTAACCGACAGAAAACCGATACACCAAACGCGTTACGGTAGAAATATTTTCCGTCCACGAAAAATTTAAAGAAAGGGGGAAGTGATGTAGCGGGCGTCTCGATCCCTATTTATAAACATAAGACACACACTTTTATGTTCTTTCGATCGCGGAGGTGGTCTAATAAAACTCACGCGTTACTAATAAACTATATATTGTATATACAACGTTTGACGTTTAACTGTTCGGCCGCACTTTCGTCGCGCTCCGTGATTTTTCAGTAAATTTCTTGTGTTTTCTGCGTCGCATCGCATTGTTGCCTATTCTACGGACTATTAAACTGCTTCACATCATCGTTGCGTGTTGGCGAATTGTTTAGTTGCACCGCAACTGTGGTTTCCTGCTGTTTTTTCCTGCTCGGCTTAGCAGTGTTGTGCTGTGATTACGCGTGATTTCGCGATGGCGGCTATTTGCTTCTCGTGTGCTGAACCGCTAGAGGCCACCGGCTGCATCATCAGTTGTGCATATTGTAACGCTACGTTCCACCGCGGCTGTTGCAAATTGCCCCCCGAGCTGATTGACGCAGTATTGTCCAATGTCGACCTGCACTGGAGCTGCATTGGCTGCACTAACATTCTTAAAAATCCGCGCTGCCGTTCGGTAAAAGAAATAGGCGCCCAGGTCGGTTTCCAAGCCGCCCTCACCTCAGCTGTAGCAGCTATCGGCAAGCTCGTTGAGCCTATTGTCGCCGAAGTTCGCAGTGGTTTTATCCTCCTTCAAACTGCATCCACGCCTCACATTCGGAATCCTGATCCTCGACCGGCTACGGGTAGAAAGCGGAGGCGCGTAATCGAGGATTCGGCATCTCCTGGTGTAAACAGAATTGTAAACAATCGCGGTAACATCCTTTGTGCCGCGTCATCGCCAAACGCATACACCAATACCACGATTGCCGTCCAGCCGGCACCTACACAACCTCATGAACTGGTGGGAACCGATCCGTTATCATCACCGCTTCAAGCTGCACCTCGTGAGCCATTCACAGATAGGATCTGGATCCGCCTATCCCGCTTATCAACAGCCGTCACTGTGGAACAAGTGGTCGCTTCTGTAAAGCGTCGCTTAGCCACCGATGACGTTATAGCGTATTGCCTGCTGAGAAGAGGGGTTAGTGTGGACAGCATGAATTGGCTTTCATTCAAAGTGAGAGTCCCGGCTATCCTTCGAGATGCGGCACTCACACCATCCACTTGGCCAGTCGGTATCGGTGTACGTGAGTTTTTTCCATCCCGTCAACACGACCACCAAACCTCATCTCCTATAGCCGCCCGAAACCGCTTTACAACACGCACACCACTACTAGTACTGATCACCGCTACACCACACGCACACCAACAACGACTCACCGTTTAGCAGCACGCACGTCTACTCCACCTGGTCCTGAAACAACATCATCACAACAGTGTCACCCCCCGGTGAATGATACCTTGGAAGCACCCAACTCAACACTTGTTTCTGGACCGCCCCAAAACCACCGCGCTTCATCTCCGCACCTGCACCAGTCTACAATCGATCGCTTTTTTCTCAACTAGACGAAGTTCCGCTCATTGCACGCAACAAACACGCCAAGCCTCATGCTCTGACAACGCAGCTCAATTGACTTACCGTATACCCGCTTTATCCAACCACCACAATGACAACGCTACCGCTGAGTATTTAAGCTGCTATTATCAAAACGTTAGAGGTTTGCGCACTAAAACAAAAGAATTTCACCTAGCTGTATCGGAGGCTGACTTCGACCATATTGCCCTCACGGAAACTTGGCTTGTTGACAACATTCCATCTGCTCTTCTCTTCAACAACAACTTCTCTGTTTACCGCTGTGATCGCTCTCTCAGCGGCTCTAGCTCTCGCGGTGGTGGTGTTTTGCTAGCCGTTTCTAACGCATACGAGTCCTTCCATAGAATTACCTTCCCGTGATCGTTCTCTCGAGTATATTTGTGTGCGCGTCACCTGCAATAACGCACATCTGTACATCATGGTAGTATACATTCCACCGCAGCTTAGCTCCGAGATATCGACTCTTCGCTCTCTACATGATTGTATCAGCGGCTTCACTCTCACACTGAAGCCTTCGGATCTGCTGTTTGTTATTGGCGATTTCAATCAGCCTAGCATAAGCTGGTCCACAGCTGATCCTTCGTCCTCGCCAGCATACTCATCAATCACGCACTATGAACCAACTGCGCGCTCACTGGCCAACAACACCTTTGTGGATGGATTTAAATTTAACGGATTAGTACAACTTAATCACATCAATAATTCGCACGGACGCATGCTTGACCTGCTCTACGCTAACAATGCTGCAGCTAAATTGTGTTCGCCTGTCTTTCCAAGTGTTGTTCCGCTTGTACCTCTTGACTCCTATCACCCGGCGTTTGACTTCAATATACGTATTAACTCGTCGACCCGACGCAATTCGACGACTCGACAAAACTCGACGACAACCGCATTTTATCGTTATAACTTTGCTAAAGCTGACTATGTGAAACTGAACGACATGATTTCAATGTTTAACAATAGCTTTCATTGTTCCAATTTTATTTCACTTGACGAAGCAGTATGTTCATTCTCGTCCTTCATGCTGCAAGCCTTTGTTGTATGCGTCCCAGTTCAGCGTCCTAAACCTAACCCCCCCTGGGCGGACCGCACACTCAAACGACTCAAACGTGTAAAAAGAGCTGCTTATCGTCACTACCAAACGCGCCGCTGCCAAAGATCTCGCTCGATCTACTTTGACACGCACTCTTTATACTGCAACTATAACAGGTTTCGATATCGCAGATATTTGAGTAAAATCCAACGTAACCTCTGCAGGTGGCCTGACTCGTTTTGGCGCTTCTACCACAGCAAAACAAAATCCACGCATACACCGAAATCCATTACGTACAAAGGAGCAACAAGTGCCAACACTAATGAAATGTGCAATCTCTTCGCGGATCGCTTCGCAGATTGCTTTTCACCGGCCATGAATGATACCGATACCATTGATGCTGCTCTCGTCAACACTCCGGCTGGCGCAATTAACATGAGCACTCCTTTCATCGACAGTGAGATCGTTTTATCTGCCCTAGCGCAACTAAAGCCTTCCTTCGCTCCTGGACCCGACGGAATTCCTTCTACTGTGCTGAAACGCTGTCAAACGACAGTAGCACCTATCCTTGCAAAATTGTTCAATGCATCGCTAGCCAATGGCTACTTTCCCAAAACATGGAGGAAATCTTGGATGGTTCCTATTTACAAAAAGGGCGACAGGACAGATGCCATCAACTACCGGGGTATTACATCTTTGTGTGCCATTGCCAAGAAGTTCGAACTAGTGATATACAAACATCTGCTACATGCATGCCGCAGCTACCTAAGCCCGTATCAACATGGGTTCGTGCCAAAAAAGTCGACTACCACGAACCTGGTTGAATTTGTAACCTATTGCACTAGTCAAATTGATGCCGGAGCTCAAGTCGATGCAATTTATACAGATCTGAAAGCAGCATTCGACTCTCTTCCGCACGCAATTCTTCTCGCTAAACTCGACAAGCTAGGAGTTCCCAGCTCGCTCATACAGTGGCTTAAGTCTTACCTAATTAATCGCACATACATCGTGAAAATTGATAAGCACATGTCCAAAGAAATAGTCAGCAGCTCGGGTGTGCCACAAGGAAGCAATATTGGCCCGCTTCTCTTCATATTGTTTATCAACGATGTTACCCTGGCTTTACCTCCCGACAGTATCAGTCTGTTTGCCGACGACGCAAAAATTTTTGCGCCTATTCACAACACAGGTGATTGTACATTCCTGCAAGACTGCATCGAAATTTTCTGTTCGTGGTGCAAGCGTAATGGACTGACTATCTGCATCGAGAAATGCTACTGTGTGTCTTTTAGTCGATGCAGGAGCCCAGTGACTGGGACCTACTTCATGGACGGCTCTGCAGTTAATCGACAGAATCATGCCAAAGACCTGGGCGTTCTGCTTGACTCTAGTTTGAACTTTAAACAGCATATCGATGACGTTGTAGCCAGAGGAAATCAATTACTTGGCGTGGTTATCCGGACAACTAATGAATTCCGCAACCCCATGTGCATCAAAGCTGTGTACAACTGCATCGTTCGTTCGGTTCTGGAATATTCGTGCGTAGTCTGGAGCCCAACTACCGCTTCTTCAATTGCTCGACTTGAGGCGATTCAACGTAAGCTCACGAGATATGCCCTACGCCTACTTCCCTGGCAGGATCGCAATAATCTTCCTCCGTATGCTGCGCGGTGCCGTCTTCTAGGCCTTGAACCTCTTTCGGTTAGAAGACGCAATGCACAGTGCTCTTTCATCGCTGGATTGCTAAATGGCTCTATCGACTCATCGCCCTTGTTGCATCGAGTCGATATCTATGCACCATCCCGAACACTTAGGTCTAGAGAAACTCTACGGCTCGCTCAACCCCGTTCCAGTGCTGGTCGGTCTGACCCTATGTTCCGCATGTCGGCTGTCTTCAACACTGTCTCGGATTGCTTCGACTTCGACATCTCAACTCAGTGCTTCAAGGAACGTCTCCGGCTTTTGCCGTGGCCGCAGTGAATTGCGATGTAAATCTTATTTTTGCTATGTATTTTTTTTTCTCAATCGAACTGTTACATCTTAATAAGGCCATACGGCCCGTTGAAGATTAAATAAATAATAATATTCAACTTTTTTTGGTTACAATTTGGTGTTAGCTCCGAGCACGCTTCCTTGCTGACCGCTAATTCTTCAGTGCGCGCTGGTGTTTGGCGGTCAACGTCCGTGACCGCGCAACCGATGACCCCCGGCTCGATCACACGCATATACGGACGTCACACGAAGCGTAAACTTTGGCGTAAACTGAATTTCAGCCATACAACCCTATAATCTTTTGACAGTAAGTTTACGCTCTCCTATACAAATCAAGCGTAAACTTTTTGAGTTTACGCCTCGTGTGACGTCTTTAATACATAGACGAACGACCCTTTACTGTCATCCGTGAGTTACCGCCGTGAATGAGTCCGGGTCAGGTTAGCTCACAACACACACCACTATACTAGCATAAGGTTAGATGCCGAACGACGAAGGAGCACGAAGTAGGAAATAAAATATACAGGCAGTCCCCGAGATACACTGTTAATGGGGACCGAAAACGGCCGCAAAATACCGCGTAACTCGAATTTCCGTGTAAGTCGAATCTCGTGGTTTCCAGCTAAAATATCACTAATTTTCGTGTAATTTTACAAGTAGGGGGCGTTTGTTAACGCTAGGGTTATCACACAGCAGACTGTGTGATAACAACACAGCAGTCAGAGCGCCGTATACATACATACGCGTTATATAGATTTGAGGTGTGTGGTGCAAACCCACGAACAAGAGCGCGGACTTACGACTGGAGAGAGGCCGCGTGTTTTTTGACAGATAAAAACATATAGATAGCGAAGAAATCAAGTGAATAAAAACGAGAATATAAAAACAGAGTAGGAGACACATTTAGTTACAGTTTTATTTAATAAACCAGAAATTCCGAAAGCAGTATCCTGCGCAATCATTATTATTCTTTTCATCTTTTCATCTTTTCATCTTTTCAGGACTTGAGTACCGCGTAGCTTGATAGTCACCCCTTGCTACGGCGGACGGTTCATACGCGGTTAGAACCCACGACGGGCATGCAGATGTGCGGAATGATGGCGGTGCCGCGAGACCGCTCCTATCCAGCGTGCAACTTGCATACTGCCACACTGTCTCCTGCTCGATGCATACGCTGCAGGCAGGGGGAAGGATGCACCACCACGATAAAAAAAACACGGCCATGTACCAGCGGCAGACCTAACGATAGGCGGACTAGGCGGTCGCCGAAGATCTCTAGTCTGCAGTATGCCGTATGTCTACAAGTGGACAGATTATTAGCAACAAGGGCCCCCGGAAAGATGGTCTTTAGGGCTCCGTGGCTGGAGAAAACCATTTGCACCTCCCCTCCCCCCATGGCGGCTACAATTTTAGGGCCTGTGACCGATGATCGTAGGGGTCCCATGGCCTTCCCGCCGGCAATTTAAGTATACTGTTCAATCTCCCAACAGCTGTGTGCCAGTACCCCCTCCTCCCTGTCATCAGTTACCATTGACAGGGGCCTCAATTCGTCTTTCCGCCTTTCATGAACACCTTCCTTTCTTTGACCGATGGATCATAACATTTCGGAAAAAAAACACATTTGGAGACACTTTTGCACACACACGCACGCTCATACCCTTGCACAGACGGCTCAGCATATCTGTGTAATCTACAACATACGAAAGCAAAAGCTTAGTGTAACAAAGTTATGCTTAATGCTTAACTCGTTCAGATCGATGGCAGGCCCCACTGCCTGCCAGTGAACTTTCCAGCCTGCGTTCTAGGTGCTGGTGGAAAGGAAAGTTGATGAAAATCAGCGCCGGGATGAACGTGTTAATGCGAATTAGGATTCAGCGCGTTTCACAGCAAACCCTCCAGCGTTAGCTAGCGATTCCTTAGTCATTTTTACATTGCAGCAATTGAACTTATTGCGCTTTTTTTGTTTGATTTGTGAAAATTCAAATGCATCGCAGCAATGTGTGTAAACGGTTTTTTTAAGCGCCACAGCAACTCATGAGCATTGTCCACACGCGAGAAAGAGATAGCGCTATGGAGGGAAAAAGCACGGACGACGGCTGACAGCGATTGGCCGTCTGACGCACCAACACATTCAAACCTTCGACAGCGCGCTCAGGCGAGGGGTACGAGGCGGAGCCAGGGACGGGTAGCTCGACGAGCTGCTTGACAAATTTGCCGTTGGAGGGAAAAAGATGGCATGATAAAATTCTCCGAACGGCATGATCTCTTCCGTCGCTTTGCGCAGCGGGCTGCGCTGGAAACTGCTCGAATTTGCGCAGCGGGCTGCTTCGGGAAGGCCTGGCTTTGCTGGTTTGTAACTTGCGACTGTTGCAATACTTGCGTGATTAGTTGCTGCTGCTGCTGCATCTGTTGCTGCACCTGCTGCTGCTGCTGCATCTGCTGCTGCTGCTGCTGCATCTGTTGTTGCATTAACTGCATCATCTGCATCGCAGAATCGGGTGACTGCGCCGGCACTGATGTTGACGCAGTAAAATGCTGTTGCGATGGCTGCCCTACTGTATTCTGCGATGGCAGATTCACCGTTGGCACTACATTCTCGTTCGCGGGTGGAAAAATTTGCTGTCCCGTAGCAAAACCAGTCGAACGCAGCAATGATGATCTTCGCTGCTCTCCTTCCATGGGGAAATCCGATGCACCGTTTTCGCTGGTGCTCATCCTTCTGCGTTTTGCTCGAGGGCGCGTAATTTTTCGAACAGCACAAAATTTCACTCACAGTCGAATTGCAATTTAAAAAAATCCTTTTTTTACGTCGCTTTTTTTTTACTCGTCGCCACTTTTATGTTCTTTCGATCGCGGAGGTGGTCGAATAAAACTCACGCGTTACTAATAAACTATGTAACGTATATTCAACTTCTTTTGGTTACAATTTGGTGTTAGCTCCGAGCACGCTTCCTTGCTGACCGCTAGTTCTTCAGTGCGCGCTGGTGTTTGGCGGTCAACGTCCGTGACCGCGCAACCGATGACCCTCGGCTCGATCACACGCATATACGGACGTCACACGAAGCGTAAACTTTGGCGTAAACTGAATTTCAGCCATACAACCCTATAATCTTTTGACAGTAAGTTTACGCTCTCCTATACAAATCAAGCGTAAACTTTTTGAGTTTACGCCTCGTGTGACGTCTGTAATACATAGACGGACGACCCTTTACTGTCATCCGTGAGTTACCGCCGTGAATGAGTCCGGGTCAGGTTAGCTCACAACACACACCACTATACTAGCATAAGGTTAGATGCCGAACGACGAAGGAGCACGAAGTAGGAAAAATATACAGGCAGTCCCCGAGATACACTGTTAATGGGGACCGAAAACGGCCGCAAAATACCGCGTAACTCGAATTTCCGTGTAAGTCGAATCTCGTGGTTTCCAGCTAAAATATCACTAATTTTCGTGTAATTTTACAAGTAGGGGGCGTTTTTAGTCACTTTATGAATTATTTGATATGGTTCTGACTGAATATAACAGTTTTAAACCATTTGAAATTGTTTTTAACATTCGATCACAACGGAAATTATTTGGCAATTTACAATTGATGTGTCAAATCAGTACAATTTGCTCAAAGAATTGTCAAATTTAGAAAACCGCGTATCTCCGAATCCGCGTGCAAGAGGTACCGTGTATCTCGGGGACCGCCTGTAGTCAGTAAGATCTCAACCACTAAACCATAAAGAGTTAGAGCATTACCATAATACGATCATCCGAAACCCATCGCGAAAGATTAACCTCCCAAAGATCTTTAGCGTGCCAAAATGAGCTGCTTAAGCAATTCTGGCTATTTGAGTAGCCAATAGTTCGGCAGGTTTTGTGATTCAGAAAACTTTAACAGTAAAACAATGAAAAAGTGGTGTATATGAAAGATTTTATCCATATTTAATTTATTCAAACTTGTTCGGAATTTTAAAATCACGATAAATAAGTTATTTCTCACTTTTAATGCTGCCGAAAATAGGTACACTGTAAATGTTCATTTTTGACAGCTCAATGTTGTGGACTGCTGCCGAAACTTGGAACAATAATACACTTTGGATTTGGCTACATATTCCTTTTAAAATTGATCAGAACACTACAATGCGTATATCGACTAATAAAATGACCTTTCTTGTACCAGGTATCACCAATTTCACGACAAACAATGCACTAACTTAAAAGAAAAATAAATATTTGTAAGCCAGTTCGCGCCGTACGCTATAACTATTAAACTGTCATTTTTCGTCAATGGCTGCTCTGTTTGAATGTCGCATCAAAATGGCTGTCAAAACGGGCCAAAATAAGCAACATAAAATTATTAATTAAAGTGCTTTTTAACATCAATCTTATCAAAGTGATAGTGTTAAAATGATTTAAATAATTTTATCTATCTATTAACATAGATAAAAACATTTTCTGACCCGTATCCGCGATGCCGAAAATAGGAACAAAGCCTGCCGAAAACAGGAACAAACTGCCCAAAATAGGAGCAAAACCAATGTTTGTATTTTCACTAATATTTGTAAAAAAAGTGCTTTGAAACGGCAAATAAAAAAAATCATAAAATACTACGATAGTTTATCAATCAAAATAACATCACTTTCATGAAAAATAATAAAAAAGTAGGTGTATGAGCAGTTTTTGTGAAACTGATGCACTAGCCTGCTGAAAACTGGTACAGTTACCCTATAATACTTTAAGATAAATATTTATAATTTTTTCAACACTTTATTCATCAATTGAATGATAAAAAATAAACTCTGAGCTGTTAATTGGCTAATTTTTGACGCTAAACAATGTCAAAGCGAAATGTTGCCAGCAACATTCATCCCAACCGACATTATCGCGCGACATTTTCTAATTTTGTATGAGAAAAAACGGGCTCAAAACGTTCTCAAATCGTGCTCATTAGCAGCACTAAAGAGCACGTCTCTGCAACGGTGCGACAGCGTGTAACATACAAGTAGTTTCTCTACATTCTCCCTACAAAGACTCTTACTCTCATTTGTACATTCTGCACATGCTTACGCGCTTTATTTTACCTTCTTACTCGCACATACATATTTACAAACTCACACAATTCACACTGCCAAAAACCGGTGTGGGATACACACGTACCCGTCTTGCCTGCCTTCTCTCCTCGTTCTTCTTTTCCTCCAGCTTTGCCTTCGTCGAATGGTGTGTACGCGTCCTGCTTGCCTCCCTCTTGCTGCTCCCACGTGCTGCACTCGCGAGCTGGATGTTCGTCCCTACCTTCCAGCCGCTTCTCCTCCTCATCAGGCGATAGCACGTTGGAGGATCGGATCGTTCCTGCCTTCTTTCCTCTCCTGTTCTGTTTTCGGCACTCCTAGGGATAGAAGGAAATATTAAATGTTTTGCCAACAGCTGTTCAACTTAACGTCAAGCACAATACTTACCAACCAATTGAATATTGCTTCTATCGTGATCCGTGCTCACTTCCGTTCGTGCGTGTGTTACGATATCTATAGAAAACGAATATGATTTGATATCACAATTATCAATATACAGGGTTTACCAGCATAATAAACAACAGTCCACTTGTTTATAACAATAGTCGTTTTGAATAGACACCGCTGTCTACCACTTGCTCACACGTCAGATGGTGTAAGCTACTCTGTCCAATTCAATAACACAATTTTCGCCTTGGATTAGCAACTGTCAGATTCGGCACAGTTTGTTTTGTTGGGACAAATTTTGCCAAAACCAAACATTTTTAAACACGTTTATTTTATTCAAGCAATATGCAGTATAACCCATACATTTCAATAAATCAAAACATTAATTTTGTTAATTACACAACAACCACAATAAACCGTGCCGAATCCGACCGTTGTGCAATCGAAGGCGAAAATTGTGTTATTGAATTGGACAGAGTAGCTTACACCATCTGACGTGTGAGCAAGTGGTAGACAGCGGTGTCTATACAAAACGACTATTGTTATAAACAAGTGAACAGTTGTTTTATATGCTGGTAAACCCTGTAATTCAGTTTGATAAAGATTGATATAACCTTTTATTCAAAACTGTACTTACCAAATAGTTTTTTTTTCCGTACTGGTTTTAACGAGAGAAAAAACGAGCACCCACCGACGCGTCCTACCGCTTGCAAAATTTGATTTCACACTACCACATTTTCATGTGAACACGAAGCAGCGCCTTCCTCGTGTGGCTATACAGGTATTCCCCGATATATGCCATACTCGATGTACAGTCTTTCCCCGAGTTACGCGAATAATGCGTTCCGGAGACATTCGCGTAACTCGGATTTTCGCGTAAGTCGAGTTCTGCTTGACACATGGTTTATACCTAGTATTAAGAGATCGAATATTTAATATCACCGTTAAAAAAACATGAAAAATGACACACAAATTTAAGTCCTCCAATTTATTTAGTCCATTTTATTCGATCACATTCGAATTTTATTCGATCACAAATTCATTATTCATATTTTTTTATTTACAAAGTAATAAGAAAGTTGTCCATCGTTAATTGTTTTGTAGATTTTTTTTTGTCTTCCCAAATTTGTAGATAAATTTTCATATTTTCGCGTACACTCTTGCTCACTCTTGCAAATCTTTCCTCATCACTGTCCATCGCTTCGATGGTTGATAATGCCAATTCCAAATTGCTGAATGCTTCAGCTAAACCTTTTGTTGAGAAACATTTGTTTTCCTCTTCCATGCCCTCACTATCGTCCTCTAAGTACTCTTCGAGTATTTCTAGGGATTGCATTTTAATAAGCTCTTCATTAGATAAAGGCTCTCCCGCACAATTAACGAGCTCCTCCATTTCCTCATAGTTAACTTCTATTTCAAGAAAGTGTGCCAAGGAAACACATTCACCTAACACAGTTGATATAGGTTCCTGACTACTGTCTGGTGGTTCATTGCTAGCAAAAAAATGAGGGTAAATCTTTTTCCATGCCGCTTGCATTGTCGCTTGTTTCACTTCTTTCCAAGATGCTGCAACATTACTTATCGCATTCAAAATGTTAAAAGCTTTCCAAAACTGACTAAGCGTCTTAGACCCAGTTTCTACGATTTTTAATGCTTGTTCGAACGTATGTCGAAGGTAATGGGATTTTAAAGCAGCTACAACACCTTGATCCATTGGCTGCAACAATGACGTTGTTCTCGGAGGCAAAAATAAAATTTCTACATTTGGATGCATGTTGTTTAGTTCAATCGGATGGCCAGGAGCATTGTCAAGCAACAATAGCACTTTAAATGATATTTCCTTTTTTTCGCAGTACTGTTTCACTTCTGGCACAAAACATTCATTGAACCATTCAACGAAAATACAGCGAGTAACCCATCCTTTTGTATTAGATTTCCAATAGACCGGCAGATTGTTAATATTTATGCTTTTAAAAGCTCGTGGCCTTTGCGACCGATAAACGGCTAGTGGCTTTAACTTTAAATCACCTGCTAAATTACCACCAATCATTATAGTTATTCTATCTTTAGCTACCTTATAACCTGGCATTGTATCCATTTCTTTAGAAATATAGCTTCGGGTAGGCATTTTTTTCCAGAAAAGCGCTGTCTCGTCCACGTTAAAAATTTGTTCTGGAATATAAGAATTTTCTTCAACAATTTTGGCAAAAACATCAGGAAAATAGCTAGCGGCGTCATCATCAGCACTAGACGCTTCTCCATGAATTTTTACGTTTCGTAAATTGGTTCGTTTTTTAAAGCGTGAAAACCACCCATTGCTTGCTTTGAATGATTGTTCTTCAATATTCTCCTTATTGGATTTACGTTTAATATCGTGATATAACGATACAGCCTTCTCTTTTATACTTTTTAAACATAAGGGAATTTTTTTAGCTGTTAGATCCTCTATCCAAATTAACAATAAACTCTCCATTTTCAATATCGTTTCATCACGATACGGCGTTACGATTGTACCCTGCATCAGCGCATTGCTTTTCACGGATTCCAGGAAACGCTCCTTTGTTTTCACAATGGTCCTTATTGTCGACTCGGGACGATTTGTAGCACGGGCGATGGCAGTGAAACCTTTCCCACTCTCGAATAACTTCACTATCTCGAGCTTCTCAGCAAAAGTTATCACATTTTTCTTTCTTTTTACGGTATTTTTTCGAATAGACGACATCTTTACTCGCTGAAAATGATTCTGATTTGTTTTGAATGGAGTGAAATGACGATATGAAATTATGCAAATGACAAGTGAAGTTTGATTTGACAATTAAAGTGTGCATCATAAACTCAGCGAACTGTCAAAATTTCAAAACTCGCGTAACTCGAATTCGCGTAACTCGAGTGACGCGTAACTCGGGGAAAGACTGTACACGATTTCGCTATACGCTATTTTCTAAATTTGACAGTTCTTTGAACAAATTGTACTAATTTTAGAAATCGAATGTCAAATGCAAAATAAATTCCCTTTTGGTTGAATATTAAAAACCATTTCAAAAGGTATAAAATTGAAAAATTCAGTTGAAATTAGATCAAATAACTAATTTAGTGGCTAAAACCTACCACTTTATGTTAAATTATACAAAAATTAGCTATAATTTGACTGAAAACCTCGAAATTCGACATTCGCTAATATTCGAGATACGCTATTGCCTCCGGTCCGCATTGATAGCGTATATCGGGGAGTACCTGTATAACGATAGAAAGAGCGGGCGAGAGGAGAACGCTTGCGTGAACGATTGGTGTAGCAAGCAAAATTGGACAAGTCCCAGAAAAGCGAGACGCAAGAGTTTCTCTCTAACGATGGAAAGAGAAGAGCCATATGAAACATGAGGATGTTTGGTGTGACACAGCCAAGTTGCGAGCAAAACCAGACCAACACCCAGAAGAGCGAGGCAGAGAGAAAAATTTTCTGAATCTTAGAATAAGAAAAATGATAGATACACATAAAAATCGCGCGATAATGCCGGTTGGGATAGACCACCTCAGCAATACAACAATGCAACGCAACAATGTTGCGCGCAACAACATTAGACCGCTGCCTAAGCAGCTTCCTTATGCCAGTGTAATGTGTTTGATGACTGTTACGGTTGCCATGTGGTATGTTTTGGGATAGTCACGGTATATTCGATTTTGGGACGGTTGCTATGTAGTAACTTTGAACTCGCGTTGGTCAGGGTGGCCTTCGTCATCGTTTGCCGAATTAAGTAGAACTGAGGTGGATACTGTTTCGAAGCGGACGTTCGACACTTGATCGTCCAGGCGATCATAGAAACCTTTAGGAGGTTTCCCTTACTGGAAACGTTGGAGTTTAGAGGCCTTACCTTGGGCAGGGGGACATATCTAAACTCTTTAAATGAGAACTCGATAGATGTAGGATGGGCATAGTCCTATCCTGACAGTCCGAACGAATCTGACCTGCCATGATCGGAGTTGGTTTTATTTATACTCAAAAGAAGTTAAGGGTTCCTCGGGTTAATAAGGGTTTCTCACATGTGGTTCCGGGTTGTATGTTGGAAAGTTATTGTTTTCACTAAGCTAGTTACGTTTGTCTTTTGTTGACAAGAATGATGGTTCTTGTCACTAAGTTCCTGTTTTGGGTTTAATGCTTATACTGTTCCTGCTTTGGGTTATAATGCATAAAATGTTCCTGCTTTGGGTTATAATGCATAAACTGTTCCTGCTTATGTTGTACGTTTCGGTTGGTTCTGTTAAGTGTGTCACAATTGTTTTTATATGAACGGTGTGGCTTGAGCTCTTCCGGGTGTGTATGGTATGATCTGATTTGCTGAGTGTTTTATAATGGATGTGTTGCAATGGTGTGATTTGGCTTTCCAAAGTGTGTTACTATGTGTCTATGGCTGATAGTGTGTATTACAATATGTTCTGTATAGCAGATATGCTACACCTCCCCCCTTTAATAGAATAACGTAATGAATTACAATGATTGAAGTTATTCTCCTGTGTACTTAATTAGTCTGTTTTTGTGTACTGTAGAGGTTTTCTTTGTTGTATTGTTTTGTATTACGCAATTAGGCCCTTGGTCATTTACTACTGTGAAAGGTCCAATGTAGACTGGATCTAATTTTTTTCTGTTTTCATTTTCCAAATATACCTGATCTCCTATCTTTATAATAAGTGGTACTATATCTTTATTTAAGGTTAAAAAATTAAAAGACAGCAATAATTTTTGCTTTTATCAAATTTTCTCTGGCAATTTCGTTTGATTTTTGGAGTTTATATTTCATTTCGAAATAATATTGGTCAATATTATAAACTGGTTCTATTTTTGTTTTGAATATATCTTGTGGTAAATTCGCCTTTCTTCCAAATACTAGTTCGTATGGTGTGTAGTTTGTGTCTGAGTGTTCTGTTGTATTGTAAACAAATTCGTAAAATTTTGTCCAATCGTCCCAGTCATCATGATGTTCGTTTGTATAACTTCTTAGGTATTCGTTTAGACATCTATGATTTCTTTCTAATGATCCTATTGTCTGTGGGTGGTAAGCTGTGCTAAACGTCTGTTTGATTTTTAAGATTTCTGAGATTTTGTGTAATATTTCATTGTTATATTCTAGTCCTTGATCTGATTTTAATTCGATAAATGTTCCAAATGTAAGAATAAAGTTTTCTACCAATGCTCTTGCTATAGTATTTGCTTCTTTGTTATGGATAGGTATTACTACGATGTATTTCGTTAAGTCACATTGTATGGTTATTGCATACCTGTTGTTTTTGTTAGTTTTTGTTAGTGGTCCTACTGTGTCGATTGATATTATGTTAAAAGGTTTTGTTGGTGTTGTAGTTACAACTGTGTCTTCCTTAGTATGTCTAATCGTCTTATTAACTATGCATGCCTTACAATTTCGTACGTATTTCTTGATATCACCTTTCATATTTTTCCATTTGTATTTTTCCCTTATTTTCTGGTACAGTCTGTACTGGCCTATATGTCCTCCCGAAGGGGTCATATGATAATCTGAAATTATTCTCAGCCTTTCTTTTTCTGTTGTTATCCATCTAGTTGGAGTAAACAGGATTATTTCAAACTTGGTAATGGCTCTATTGGCTATTTCCTTAATAGTTTGTTGGGAATATTCTTCGAATAAATGATCTTCTTCTGACCATGCTAGCTTATTTCTTCCATATTGTTTCGCGATTTTGCACATTTCTAGAAGAGCAAACTCTAATGCTTGACTTCCATCATTTCTCAAAAGAAATTTTCCTAGTGCTTTACTATATGAATGGTTGTATATTATGAATTCAACGTTGTTCTTAATTCTCTGCGTACCTATTTTTAGTACTTTTCTTACTTCTAAAGGTCTATCTGTTTTCCACATCGCGGGGTGATCAGTCCCTGTTGTTGCGATTGGTTTGTCTTTGTTTATATCAGTTTTCTCGTTAGTTTTCTTAACCATGGCTCTTGTATTAACCATTAAAATCGTTTTGGATTTTGGTATTGATGCTTTTAGGTCATCTGAGTTAAGGATAATTCTTGATAGTGCGTCTGCCGCAACATTAGCTTTACCTGCTAAATATTCTATTTCAAAGTCAAATTCTTCTAAATCTAGTCTCATTCTAGTAAGCTTAGAAGTAGGATTTTTCATACCAAATAAGTATGCTAATGGTCTATGATCTGTTCTAACTATAAATTTTTGTCCATATACATAAGGTTTAAAATAATTAATTGCCCAATGTATAGCTGTAAGCTCTTTCTCGATAATTGGCTTATTCTTCTCTCCTGGTGTAAAACTTTTACTCGCAAACGCGACTGGTAAATCGTTTCCATCTGTTATTTGTGATAACACTGCACCACATGCCATATCCGATGCGTCTGTCGTAATTATGAATTGCTTTTTAAAATCTGGATATTGTAAAATTGTGGGTGAGAGTATGCTTTGTTTCAATGTATCGAAAGCTGCTTGACATTCCGAAGTCCATGCAAACTTAACGGCTTTCTTAATCAAATTATTAATTGGTTTAGCTATCTTAGCAAAATTCTGTACAAATTTACGATAATAATTACAAAATGCGACAAAACGTCTTGCTTCATCAGCATTAGTAGGAATCGGGAAGTTTTTAATTGTGTCAAACTTCGCGTCGTCCGGATAAATTCCTTTATCTGTTATTTTATGACCTAAGTACGTTACTTCTGTTTTAAAGAAACAACATTTCTCTGCATTTAGTTTAAGGTTATACTTTCTTAGCCTATCAAAAACTTTACCTAAATTACTGATATGATGCCGTGCACTGCATCCAGTAACTATAATATCATCTATATATACAAATGCTAGCTCTGGTGTTAAACCAGCCATAGCGATAGCCATCATCCTTTGAAAGCTGTTTGGGCTAATGTTGAGTCCAAATGACATTCTTGTAAACTGATAGTGACCTGTAGGCGTGGAAAAAGCTGTATATTTTCTGGAATTTTTATCAAGCTTGATTTGATGAAACCCTGACATCAAATCCAATGTGCTGAAATATTTGGCTCTTCCTAACTGATCTAGTATCGTGTCTATGCGGGGTAAAGGGAATTTGTCTGGTAAAATTTTCTTGTTTAACTGCCGAAAATCCACTACTAAACGCCATTTCTTCTTGCCTTCAACTGATTTCTTTGGTACTAATAGTATCGGTGAATTATATGACGAAACAGAATGTTCAATAATGTTATTTTTCAACATCTTTTCTACCTTTTCTATTGTTAGTAGAGACCGGTTCATCTTCTAAACAAAATATATCCGAGAATTTTGTGATATGGTTTTCTAATTCTTCTCTTGCTATTTGTGGAATATTTTCTATGCGAATTTTGTTATGAATTTTCTGAATTCGTTCCCTAGCTGTGTTTGGTTTTCTCTGTAGCTGCTCATAATCTCTTAAAGGTTCGATTTCTGGTGTATAGGTTTTTATTTCAAAAGAAACATCTTTATCTGTGGTATTAATGAATTTGATATACTGATTACGTTTTGAAACTATTGTGTTTCCGCAAAACACTCCTGGTTGGATTTCCTGTGATAAGATGATTGAATCCTCTGTCAAGTTTGGTATGGTTATTTTTCGAACTACTTCACTTCGTTTTGGTTAAATATAATTTCCATTTACATTGTCTTCTATTGGATGTGAAATCAATCCGTTATCAGATGAGAAGTATATCATCCAATTAACATAATCAACAATACATCTGTGCTTTATAAAGTCTTTTCCTAACAGTCCGTCAGAAAAAATGGATTCTACGTCTTCTATTATATGAAATTCGTGTATAATGGAATAATCGCCAAAGTGAATTGTTGTCATAGCAGTACCTAAAGTCTCTGATTCATGGTCACTAGAGCTTATCAAAGTTAATTTTTTAGATGTATTGATCTTGCAACCTGGTTTTAATTTACTAGCTTTAAGTACGGATACGGTTGCTCCTGTATCTATGATGAGTGTGCTATAGATTTCCTTTGCAATTTCTATTTTAACTTTAACAAAATTATCTGCATCAGTGTTTATGGTTAGTATAGGGTATTTTCTGATACTTGAGAGTGGCCTAAAAAATTATTCTGTTCTTCGGCTGTTACTGTGTTATGAATAGGCGCTCGATTATTTTGCCAATTGCTATTATTTCTATTTGATTGTACGTACTGGTTTCTGTTGGAATAATTTTGTCGATTTGCATGCTGATTTCTGTTGTTGTTAGTGTTATTGTTGTTATATCTGAAGTTATTATTATTTCTGTTGTTGTTCTGTCCATATCTTGCGGGTGGGAACCTGGGTGGGATTTGTGTCTGATATCTATTATTATTTGAGAATTTGTTGAATTTGTTCCTTCCTTGGTAGTTGTTTCCATACCCTCTATTGTTCCTGGTAGCGTTTGAATATAGGATCTTTGTCTGATCATTCTTTCCCTTTTTCGTTCTATCTTCTAGCTCCAACTTTACAGCTTGCTCTATTGCTTCATGCAAGGTTTCGAATTTACTTGATCTCATTATAATTTTGGTCTTGCCATCTTTAAGTCCATAACTCAATGCACTGATTCCTGATTTAGTTGCCTTTTTTCTAGCTACTTCTGGCGCTATCTCTTCTGCAATGTATGCCTCTTCTAGTTGTTGCGTTAATTTTTCAATAACGCTTCCAAAATCTTCTATCGTTCCAGTCTGTTTAGTATTGTCCATTTTTGATACTACGATCTCTGGTGTTACCTTTATGCTGCACCTGTCTTGTAATTTGCTAACTATATCTTCAATTGAAGTTGGGGCTTCCCCTACTACAATTCGTGCTTTTCCTGTTAGACGTCCTAGTACCAGTTCTATTACTGTTTTTTTTTTATTTTCTGGCTTTACTATTTTCTATAATACATTTAAGTTTGACACCACACCTTTCAAATCCTTCTCATTACCATCATACTTTGATATGAGAGAAGTGGTGATTTTAATCAATTCCATAATGTCAGCCATTTTTTCAGGTTTCGTTTCTATTGTTATGTCAAATTGGTTCTCTGATAATGTCGTATTTAACGAATCTGGATGTCTCTCGAAGTGTATTTTTATGCACTTATTTATTTCGTAGTATACGTATCTACTCTTTTTAACTAGCTTTGTTAATATTTCATCTTTAATAGACGATTCGTGCTTTCGTAGGAGTTCTTGTATTTCGTCGTATATTTCCTTAGTATTATCCCTTAATGTTGTTAACACGCAAAGCCTATAACATCTGTTCAGCTGTTTCACCTGATCATAAATTCTATCTAATATTTCTATTTTCTCGAATAGTTTTTGCATATTTATGCAGCCTCATCAGTAAAATTGCATATTTACGGTTGGGAGACTTGTCCATTCTCGTCTGCCGATCCAGATTAGGCAGTGATCTCGCCTTGTCTTTTCGTCTTCCACGTTGGGAACGGTTGTTCCATTCAATCACACTAGTCACATCTCGTATACCGTAGTCTCGTCATTCATTCTATCACCTTTCAAATGAACATCACTTCTACATAGGTATTGCTTATGGTTTCACTGCACTGCTTCTCATTACTCATGACATCATTATTTCCGTTTACTTTAGTTTTGGGGTCGATGCGATGTTCCTCACTTCAAGGTAGCTCTAATTTGCAAACTGATCGCTTAAGGGTTTATTCATAATGTTGTTGCATTTTTGCACGTTGAGGAAGGTTGTCAAAACACTTTTTTTTACATAATTGCTTTATATCACACTTTTTTCGCCCTTCAAACGGTTCATCACTTATATTTTCGATGAGTTGTCATTTTGTACACCACACTGTATTTGCTTTTGGTCGCTCATTCATAGCGATTGTTTTTTTTATATGGGTCACTTGTGCCAGCTGCGTTGTTCAATACAAATTTGCACATTTGACACTTTTATCCGTCGTATACCGGTTATGGTCAAAAACGCACTTTTTTTTACACTATTTGATGCGTTAGCACGACACTGCTGTACGTTACCGTTGTACGTATCACAAATAATTTGTTTATACTTCTGCCCGCCGATTGCAGATTAAGGTCACGGTCGCCATGTAATGTGTTTGATGACTGTTACGGTTGCCATGTGGTATGTTTTGGGATAGTCACGGTATATTCGATTTTGGGACGGTTGCTATGTAGTAACTTTGAACTCGCGTTGGTCAGGGTGGCCTTCGTCATCGTTTGCCGAATTAAGTAGAACTGAGGTGGATACTGTTTCGAAGCGGACGTTCGACACTTGATCGTCCAGGCGATCATAGAAACCTTTAGGAGGTTTCCCTTACTGGAAACGTTGGAGTTTAGAGGCCTTACCTTGGGCAGGGGGACATATCTAAACTCTTTAAATGAGAACTCGATAGATGTAGGATGGGCATAGTCCTATCCTGACAGTCCGAACGAATCTGACCTGCCATGATCGGAGTTGGTTTTATTTATACTCAAAAGAAGTTAAGGGTTCCTCGGGTTAATAAGGGTTTCTCACATGTGGTTCCGGGTTGTATGTTGGAAAGTTATTGTTTTCACTAAGCTAGTTACGTTTGTCTTTTGTTGACAAGAATGATGGTTCTTGTCACTAAGTTCCTGTTTTGGGTTTAATGCTTATACTGTTCCTGCTTTGGGTTATAATGCATAAAATGTTCCTGCTTTGGGTTATAATGCATAAACTGTTCCTGCTTATGTTGTACGTTTCGGTTGGTTCTGTTAAGTGTGTCACAATTGTTTTTATATGAACGGTGTGGCTTGAGCTCTTCCGGGTGTGTATGGTATGATCTGATTTGCTGAGTGTTTTATAATGGATGTGTTGCAATGGTGTGATTTGGCTTTCCAAAGTGTGTTACTATGTGTCTATGGCTGATAGTGTGTATTACAATATGTTCTGTATAGCAGATATGCTACACCAGGATGACGAGGATTATTTTTCTTTGTGTTTTATTTTCAAGCAAGACGTCATCATGGAAATAAACAACACAATTTTGTATTCCATGTATTCTTTATGCGTTCGTTTATTTGTGAACTGTAATTGTCCATAACGTTCACAGAATTTTAAATACTTTACAGTTGAGTCAAAACCACTTCACTTAGTATTATTACTTTAAATAACTAATCTATCAAACTACGAGACGGCGTCTGACTTTGACACTTTGACAAGAGCCACCTTGTACCGATGTCATGCATTAAAAAGCTATAAAGTTCCATCAAGTTTGGTACACATTCTTAAAAAGACTTAAAATTCCATCCTCAACCCTACAGATAGTACTAATCAGCCACAAAGTTCCTGAGAGTGCCGTGTGCTTGTTAAAAAGCATTATGGTTCCACCATGTACCGTTTCATCTCTTAATCACCCACAAAGTTCGACATCGAATGATTTTTCGTTAAACAGCCCCAAATCAGCTATGGAGTTCGAGCTGGCTATTTGGGGATTTTCAGGTCTATCATATTGCGCTCGGCATTCAAGAAAATTCACTCGAACGTTCATTTTGTTCAATTTGCTATCATTCGACATGTTGCTTTTCCGCCGACAGTTTCGAGTTGATGAAACGCGCAAATTTAACCTCACAAAGAATTTAAGCCACTGTCTACATTTGTAATTATGTTCAACACAAGTCTAGTAACACTTTTATCATTCATGTTTGACCCACATGAAAACAAAATATGGAAATTATTGATTTGAAAGAAGGGCTCAATCAGTTTGTTAACACTTACTCCGTTCACCGGTTGCTTCGACCAAGTGTCAAACACACTGGAACAAGAAAAGGTACAGGCAAGTCACAAGTCGACGAAACCTTCATCGATTCGAACGGCAAATATGATACCAGATTTTCTCCCGTTCGATTCTGGAGCTTTCGACGGATTCGAAAGTCGTTCGACGTATATGATGGGCCTGTTTTTCAGAAGGCCTGTCAAAATTTTATATGGGACTAGCTGGCCCGACAAACTTAGTTATTCAAAAAAAAAAATTAAATATTCCATTATTGATTTGTTACTTGGGATAGTTGTATCGTCCCCGTATCCCCTCAGGATCCGATCATCGAGTGTAAACCCCCAGCCACCTTACACCAAGTGTCAAAGTGCTGTATACAACACAACAACAATCCTGCTCTTTGTATGGGAGTTAGGCAATCATTATTAAATTAATTTTAGTGTAATATTTGAACGATTTTTAAGTCTTAAAACCTATTCTCATACCACCATAAGGTGTGTGCAAAGTTTCGTTAAAAATGATCCAGCCCAAGGTGGAATGTATAATGAGGTGTAGTTATAGCGCTTTTGGCGATCCCTCCCCTATATATATATATATATATATATATAGATTTGACAGATAAAGTCGGACGTGCAATTCGTCGGACTCCATGTCCGATTTTATCTGTCATACTAAATGTGTAGTGTTTTGTAGTGCTGCCACTAGCCACAACCAGAACAACATTTCTGCTGGAATTTGCCTTTACGATGGAAAATCCCAATAGAGAAACAGAGAGTTGTTTAAAAAAAAATAATAAGAAAAAAACAAATAAAAAGTAAACAATAACTAGGCAACCGCATACAAAAGAAACAAACAGAACAACAATTCTCTTGCCTCACACAAAACATTACTTACTTACTTATCCGGCACTACAACCGCTTTGCGGTCTTGGCCTGCCTCAGGAGTGTCCGAAACCGCTCACGGTCTCGCGCCTTCGTCTGCCAGTCCGTTATCCCGGCCTTAATGGCGGACGCCTCCACGCCATCTTGCCACCTCAATTTGGGCCTACCACGCCTCCTCTGTCCTTGTGGACGGCCTAAAAAGACTTTACGGGCTGGGTCGTCCGTTTCCATGCGTATAACATGGCCAGCCCACCGGAGCCTGGCAAGCTTTATACGCTGTACGACAGTGAGGTCGCCGTACATCTCGTATAGCTCGTCATTATAGCGGCTCCTCCATTGTCCTTCCACACATACGAGGCCAAGTATCCTTCTGAGCATCTTCCTCTCGAACGCGGCTAAGAGGGTTTCGTCAGATTTGGACAGTGTCCATGTCTCAAAGGCGTATGTGAGTACTGGTACTATATAGGTACTATATAGTCCCAGCTTCGCCCGTCGCGACAGGTTCTTTGAGGTGAACTGATTTTTCAGGCTGTAGAATGACCGGTTGGCAGCCAGCATCCTTGCGCGCAACTCAGCTTCCATGCTGTTGTCGTTGCTGACCTTTGACCCAATATAGGTGAATTGTGGGACGACTTCAAAAGTGCGTTCACGTATCTGCACGTCACGCCTACGTAGACTCTGATTATTTGTTGGTGGGCCCGCTGATGTTGCCACCATCAGTTTGGTCTTTGCCTCGTTTATCTGCAATCCGAGGCTCTCTGCCGCCTGCTCGATCCCTTGGTAGGCTTCTGCTACATAGGAGAGCCGCAGACCAATGATGTCAATATCATCAGCGTATGCCAGGATCTGGGTTGACTTATAGAAGATGGTTCCCGTAGTCTCCACCCTCGAGTCACGGATGGCCCTCTCTAGCGCCAGGTTGAATAAGAGACAAGCAAGCCCGTCCCCCTGGCGCAGACCCTTGGTGGTAGCAAAAGGTCCTGAGAGTTTTCCATCCACCCTCACCTGGCATGTGACGTTGGTCATAGTCATTCTAACTAGCCTTACCAGTTTGGCCGGGATTCCAAAAGAGCTCATAGCGTCATACAGTTTTACCCTGGCTATGCTATCATATGCGGCTTTGAAGTCAATGAAGAGATGGTATGTGTCGTGTCTGTCAGTGGTTGATTTTCCGTTTCGGAATCCTCTTTGATAGTTTCCGACTGTCTCTTCGACGTGCGGGACAAGGCGATCCTGAAGGATCAGGGAGAATATTTTATAGGCGGTATTCAACACCTTAATACCCCTGTAGTTGTTGCAGTCCAACCTATCTCCCTTCTTGTATATGGGATAGATGATGCCGAGATTCCAATCACAAGGCATCGATTCGCTATCCCACACCTCAGTAACAATTTGATGAATCTCGTTTTCTAGTCGTGTACCTCCATTCTTGACCAGTTCGGCTGCAATTCCATCGGTTCCGGGTGCCTTGTTATTTTTCAGCCGACGGATAGCCTTTCGTGTTTCTTCTATGATAGGTGGCAGTAGCATGTCACCATCTGCTAGTGGCGCTTCTAGCTGTTCGCTAAACTGGTCATTGAGTAGTTCATCAAAGTACTGAGCCCACCGCGAGAGGACCTCTGGCTGGTTACTGACCAGATCTCCATCCTTGTTGCGACAGCAGGTTACCTTAGGTACAACGTTGTTTCGGTGACCTGCTATCGCTTGGTAAAACTTTCGTGTCGGTCCGTACGCATCTCTGGTTTGCTCGAGTTCCCGCATGTTTTGCTCTTCCAAAGCATGCTTCTTGGAGCGGTGAACTCTTTTCTCTTCACGTCTGAGCCGTGAATATTCCTCTGCGCATGCCCGCGTTCTATGCCGTTGCTGCATTGCTCGGTATGCAGTATTCTTACGTTCGGTCACTTGTCTGCATTCATCGTCGAACCAGCCAGATTTGGTGTTGCCACGACGTGGTGGGAGTATATTTCTTGCACAGTTTATTATTTTTGTTTTTAGAGCGTTCCACCTCTCGCTCGTAGTTTCATAACTGTTTTCTGGTAGTAGAGACTCGTCTAAAGCGGCTTTGAATTCCTGTTGGACAGTAATGTCCCTTAGAGAGTCCGTGTTGAGCCGAGGCTGCGTGTTTTCTCCACCCCCATTGGCGCGGGGGCGGGCGATTCTACAACGTATCACTAAGCCAACCAAGTAGTGATCGGAATCGATATTGGCTCCTCGATATGTTCTGACATTTAACAGACTCAACTGTCGTCGGCGGCTTATTAACACGTGGTTGATCTAGTTGAAGGATTCGCCATCCGGGTGCGCCCACGTCATATTGTGGATGTCCCTCCGCGCAAATTTGGTACTTCCTACAACCAGATTGTTCGCTGCGGCGAACTGGACCAATCTACTACCATTATCGTTACTGTGCTCATGCAGACTGTGACAGCCAGTGTATTGGCGGTACATTGGCTCCCTACCGACTTTTGCGTTGAAGTCCCCCAGGATGATTTTGAGGTCATGCCTGGGGCACGCATCTACGATTCTATCGAGGCGGCCGTAAAAAAGGTCCTTCTCCTCTTCCTCTTTATCTTCGGTAGGGGCGTGAACGTTTATGAGGCTTATATTGAAGAATTTGCCTCGCATGCGCAGGGTGCATAGCTTATCGTTTATAGCCTTGAAATCCATGATTGCTGGTTTCCTCTGGTTTCTACGGCGAAACCCGTTCCGAGCACGCGGTGGCGGTCGTGGCAGCTGTAGTAAATGTCGTAGCAATGCTTACCACGCCTGTTCTGCACACCGTTCCCTAGCCACCGAATCTCTTGTAGAGCTACGAGGTCCATGCTCAGTGTGGCTAGGGCGTCATCAAGTTTTTTCAAGGCTCCGGCTTCGCTTTGAGTGCGTATGTTCCATGAGCCCATTTTTAGAGTAGTCCGGGGGCATTGCGTAGGGTCGATATCGTTGAATCCGTTTCGAAAATTTATTTGGCTTTCTGTAGTCGGTTGCTTCATGGGACTGGGTGACTGGCCCCGCGCCCACGTGACCGTTTTGTTTAGCGTCGGGTTGCCCCCCCCCCCCCCGACGTTCAGGCAACCGGTTTCCCGGGATACCCACCCCCCTCCTGGTTCGCCATATGCCACCATCCGCCCAAGGGGTTGGGTCAAGCCCGTGTACCCAAGCTTGGATATGTGGTGACACATGTTACCACTCTGCACGACGAGGACGTGTCGGAATAGGAGTTGGATGGGAGAGCCTGTATTATCCCTCAAAGGGGCTTCGGATCCCATCCCATTACAGAGATGCCAATAAAACGATAATCATAAAAAAACCAGCACAACCCACAAACACAAACGAAAAAAAATAACTAATTTATATTGAACTTAATTGAAGACCATGAAATGGGAACCAACTGGAAACATCGCTAAGAGATAATAAACCGAATCCAGCCCGGTATAAGGTAGTCAAAAATACAATACAATACTAACAAAGAAAAAAAAATGAACGGAGGAAATAACGGAAAAAAGACCAAGTACCTAACGACATAATATAAACGAACCTGGATATAAAAAGGAGACATGGATGACAGTCCACTCCAAAATTCAAATGGTACGCCTCTGATTATACCTCCTAAAAAGAATGTATAGGAGGATATAACCCAATTGACATTTTCCAGCACGAATAATAGGGAATTCGAGCAAATCCCCTTAAACTGGAGCCTTAAACTTCCCTTAAACTGCACCAGTTTAAGGGAATTTAGAAAAAATCCTTTAAAATCAACTTTGATGCAGCTTTTTCGTTACTTTCTTCTAGATTCGATCGGAAATGATGTTTCCTATCGTTATAGTAGGTCATGAAGCCATTTTATACTTAAATAATATCGATTTTTTAGGAAATAACGTCACACAAAATTTGATTTTGTTTTTTATCAAATACCAAAGCTATGAATATAAAATAAGCTCGACGGCAGAGTCTATCTATAGAAGAAAGTCTTATTTACGAACACAACAAATCTTGAATCTTGATTGAAAACAATTGATCACACATAAATCAATAATTTCGAGTGTATCGAGTATTAATCGAGCAGATATCGAAAAACAATTTCGAGCAAATGTCACTTGGGAACCCATCAACCTAAATACTCGCTGTGCAAAGCAACGGAAGGCGTTATGGCGTTCTGAGAATTTTATCATGCCTTCCTTTTCTCTCCAACGGCAAATTTGTCAAGCAGCTCGTCGAGCTGCCCGTCCCTGGTTTCGCCTCATTCCCCTCGCCTGAGCGCGCTGCCGAAGGTTTGGATGTGTTGGTGCGTCAGACGGCCAATCGCTGTCAGCCGTCGTCCGTGCTTTTTCCCTCCATAGCGCCATCTCTTTCTCGCGTGTGGTCAATGCTCGCGAGCTGTTGTGGCGCCTAAAAATGCCGTTAACAAACATTGCGGCGATTGTTACGCGTGCGATTATTCAAAAAGTTTCAAACTGTAATTTCGCATGGTGCGCGATCACCTTAAACTAGAAAAGGAATACGCTACGTGTAAAAGCGGAATAAACATGCGTCACAAACACTAACACACGGCACTCACGCGTACGTACACTTATGTAATAATTATCCTCGGAAAGGATACACTAACACCCTAAAAAATGTATGGGCTTCCGGGGTATAAAAGGGACTACACTTCGAATAAAGAACCATTCGGATTTTGCAACTCTAAGAAACTTCGGCTTTTTTAATTTTGCATATTCGGATCAGAAAGAAATCTCTCATCCCTCTTCACCCCCTTCTGCGGCATAGGCTCCTCAAATTACTTGAGAGAGCAACTAGCGGGAAGGTTGATTACTGGTGTCGAACGGTTGAGAAGATCGCTGTTACCCGAGCGGGTTTGACTAACAAGGCCGCATCCTTCGCGTGGCCCACAGATCCGTTCGCCGTCGTAACATTTGGTGGCTCCAGAGAGGAATCTTCCTCACATTTGCTTAGTAGAGAGATTTGCCCGTTGGATGCAAGCTTCCGCAAATTCTCTAGCCCTCCACGTTCTCACCGTAGAGAATTTGCTTCGCTCCTAGACGAACCTATCCTCGCTCCAGAGGAAGCACTCACACTAGGAGGAAGACAGCATCGCTTCCGATAGGATTGCTTCCGCTCTCCATCTACGCTTGTGCACTCACGTATACGGCTCCACTTACACGTGTACAGCTCCAGCGAGCTGCGTATGCGATAGCGTGAGAGAGCACTAAGAGAGAGCTCTAAGGGAGAGCCCTTGCGCACCGTTGAACCAGTGCGACATCGCACACCCATACCACTAATTAAGAATCCGTGCACCATACACGCACACGAATCCGATTAGCTACGTCATGACTACCAAGAGAAATCTTACCCCGTTCGTGGATAACGACAATGGTAGCTGTCGCTTATGCAGCCGGGATGATGATCCCAATATGGTCCAATGCGACGAATGCGATCGCTGGTTCCATATGGCATGTGCCAAACTGAGCCGGTTGCCTAAAGCGGACGAACCATTCTTGTGCATTAAATGCACAAAGGATTATGCAAAAATTAAGGCTCCAGCGCCGACCGGCTCTGGCCAAGACACGGCCATCGCAGCCCTAATCGAAGCGCTGAAAGGTAGTAGCATTGACACTAATACCTATTTAAAACGAACGACGCTAAACCAGCTTCCTCCGTTCGATGGCAAGGCAGGAGAATGGCCCAAATTTAAGCGCGCGTTCGATGAAAGCACGGAAGAAGCAAAATTTTCCAACGTCGAAAATATGAACCGTCTCCAGCATGCGCTCAAAGGGGAAGCCGAGAAACATGTTCGCCGACTATTTTTAGAACCGGCAAACGTACCCGAAATAATCTCCAAATTGGAGGAACAATTCGGTAGAGCGGACCTTGTGTACGATGAACACCTAAAAGACGTGCTAAAAATCAAAATTGATAATCAGCACAAGATTCCTGAACTATCCGACGCGATTCAGGATATGATTACCAACCTCAAAGCAATAAACAAAGCTGCATACTTGCAAGACCATCGGTTGGTAAACGAATTGGCTTGCAAATTACCCACTGATCGACATATAAAATGGATCGAGTACAAAGCATCCAGCATAAAGCCGGGCGAGCTTCCATCGCTAGAAGACTTTGGAAAATGGTTGCTTCCTCAAGCAAAAGTCTTGAAGGAATTGCCAAAGCGGGCGGAACGCGCAAAACAATTATTGAATGTACACCAGCCTCCAGCAAGAACCACCGAAGGGCCGCGTAGAAACCATCGCTTCACTAACGCACGCAACGCACACGGCTCAGCCACTAACACAAATACTGCTCGACCATTTACACACACTGCATCACGACAATGGAACCAAACTTTTTCTTGCCCGTGTTGTCACGGAAGCCACGCACTATACCGATGTGATATATTTAAACGGAGACCGGCACAAGAACGCGTAGAAATCGCACATAGAGGAGAACTATGCTTCGCCTGCCTATCCGGTAATGATCACCGCGCACGAAACTGTAGAGCAGCAAGAGAATGCGGCATACAAGGGTGCAAGGAAATGCACCATCAATTGCTACACTTACCTGTCGCATCCAATACAAACTATCACCAGGCACAGCAAAACATATTCTATCAAATTGTGCCAATTGTTCTGCGAAACGGAGACAAAACGCAGGCCACATTTGCATTTCTAGACGCAGGATCGTCGGTAACATTGATCGAGGAGAAGATTGCAAATGAGCTTCAATTAGAAGGACCGATCGATCCCCTCACGATGACATGGACACAGAATTTGTCCATCCGAGAGGACGAGAGCAAGAGAGTAAGCTGCCTCGTAAGAGGAGAAAAGGAGAAGAGAGAGCATCTCCTAGAGAAGATGAGAACCGTAAAAACGCTCCAGCTCCCGAGCCAATCCATCGACTGCGGTGATCTCGCAGAGAAATATCCTCATCTGAGAGGAATCGAAGTAGGCGAATATAAGAGAGCGAAGCCAACCGTTCTAATTGGCCTTAACCATAGTCATCTACTAATACCATTAGGACGAAAAATGGGCCGAAGTGATGAGCCAATGGCGATTAAGACGAAGTTGGGATGGGTTATCTTCGGGATGGACACCAAACTTCGCGAAGCCTCCGAACATTTTCTGATGATCCACTACGAGGAAAATGCCATGAATAGCATGATGCGAAGCTACTTCAGTACCGAAGACTTTGGAGTGAAACCAGTAGCAACAATAAAGTCGAGCGAGATGGAACGTGCCGAGAAAATCATTGCCAACACCCTGGTGAAATCACAGGGACGTTACGAGATAGGTCTATTATGGAAGACCGACGAAGTGAAGTTTCCGGACAGCTACCAAGCTGCTTTACGACGTCTAGAGAGTCAGGAAAAGCAGCTGAAAAGGAACCCTGAAATGCAGACTTGGTTGTGTGAAACCTTCAAGGAGTACGAGAAGAAGGGATATGTAAGAAAGCTCTCACGGGAAGAAGCAGCACTGCACGGGCCGCGTACCTTTTATTTGCCGCACTTCGTGGTCGTGAATAAAAACAAGCCGGTGCTTAAACCGAGGCTAGTGTTCGACGCTGCCGCAAGGGTTAAGGACGTTTCCTTAAACTCCCAGCTCCTCACTGGACCTGACGAAGTGCCGTCACTGTTCGGCATACTGTTGAGATTCCGTGAAGGGAATATCTGCGTTAGTGGAGACATCAAGGAGATGTTCCACCAAGTGAAAATAAGGAAGGAGGACCAGGACGCACAGCGCATACTGTGGCGTGAAGGAAACGCAGCTCGGCGGCCGGATACGTATGTCATGCAGGTCATGACGTTTGGTGCAACGTGCTCGCCATCATGTGCTCAAGCGGTAAAAAATCGAAACGCCGAAGAGCATCAACTTACTCACCCGCTGGCCCTTAGACCGCTTATCACTCGTCAGCATTATGTGGACGACTACTTGGACAGCTTTTTCTCGCTGGAAGAAGCTATCGAAACGGTGGAACAGGTGAGAAAGGTTCACGCGATGGGTGGATTCCTCATAAGGAATTTTGTGTCGAATAATTCAAAGTTGAGACAAACAATACCGGAAGAACATCAACTCCACCAAAGTCTAGTGGACATCAAGGAAAAAAACCAATGCGTCGAAAAAATATTGGGTGTGCAGTGGAATACGCAGCTGGACACGTTTGGTTATAGAGTGAATATAGCAAGAGCTCGCACCGATGTCGGCGGAGAACTACCCACCAAACGAGAGGTGTTGAGTTTCGTCATGTGTATATATGATCCCCTCGGTCTCATCAGCCACCTTACAATTCAAGGGAGGATTATCATGCAAGCTGTCCACATAGCCGTTGAGGACTGGGACGCAAAGATTCCCGACAATCTCGCAGCAAAATGGCATGAATGGACGACAACCATCAGTGAAGCAAAGGATCTAGCCATTCCTAGACCAATCATCGCGGCAGGAAATGCGCCGATCGATATCCACACCTTTGTGGACGCATCCCTAGATGCATTTGCAGCATGCGTGTACGCAAGAAGCTGCTTTAAAGGGTGCTATGTCGTGAGGCTTGTCGCTGACAAGGCTCGAGTGGCTCCAATCCATGCACTAACGATTCCAAAGCTCGAGTTGCAAGCCGCCATTTTGGGAGCGAGGCTCACCGAAACCGTTGCAAAAGAGCTCAGACTGCCAATCCACCGCACCACGTTCTGGACTGATTCACGAACAGTATTGTCGTGGATCAATAGCGAGCATCGGAAATTCAAACAATTTGTGGCGCACCGAGTAAGCGAAATTTTGGACACGAGCAGCGCCAGCCAATGGAGGTGGGTCCCTTCAAAGGAAAATCCAGCCGATGCCGCCACCAAGGTAACCAACGCAAGCATGTGGTTTAATGGTCCAGCATTTCTATTATCAAAAGAGTGTGATTGGCCCGAGCAGCAGCCTGTCTCAGACACAGAGGAGGAGAAGCGTGTCGCCGCAAATCTAGTGCTTCACCATCACGAGACAGTGGTTCCCGAGCTAAATTATTCAACATGGGAACGCCTGCTTCGCCATCACACATTTTTAAAGAAATTTGTGGATTTTTTGAAAGACCGGAAGGCGTTCAACAAGATGATTGGACGCGAGGACGTAGAACACGCCAAATACGCCTTGTTACGCAAGGCGCAATGGGAAGGGTTCCCGGATGAAATGGAGGCCCTAACGAGGGGGCAGGAAATATCCAGCAAGAGCAGTATCAAAACATTGTTGCCTTATTTAGATCAGCACAATCTCCTGAGGTCGCGAAGCCGTTTAGAGAACGCAACGGCGCTACCAAAAAGCGCGCGCTCACCAATACTTCTGCCGCAAAAACCGCGCATCGTGAAGCTTCTCGTGCGGAACTACCACGAGAAGTATCATCATCAGGCCGACAATGTCGTAATCGGTACCTTGCGACAAACCTACTGGATCGTGCAGCTGCGGAACGTTTTGAAAGCTGTTAAAGGTTGCTGCCAGAGATGTATCCTCAACACCGCTACCCCGCAAACCCCTTTGATGGCACCCCTGCCATCTTTCAGGACACACCCTCACAATCCGCCATTCCTACACTCGGGAGTGGATTATTTTGGGCCCCTCGACGTTACCGTGAAGCGGTCCATCGAGAAACGATGGGGGGCAATATTCACTTGCATGAGCACGCGGGCCGTACACATCGAACTGGCCGAGAAGTTGGACGTCGATAGCTTCTTAATATGCCTGAAGAATTTCACGAACCGACGAGGCAAGATCACCCACTTATACAGCGACAACGGGACCAACTTCATAGGCGCGGATAGGCTGATGAAGAAGTTGGTGGAAGAGATCGGAGAGAGAATGGGAAGAGAAGCCGCCCTGAGACACCAGATTGAATGGAAATTCAATCCGCCGTCCGCTCCCCACTTCGGAGGATCGTGGGAGCGGCTTATTCAAATAGTGAAGAAAGCGCTACACCACATGGCGACTGAGTGGAAGACGCGACACCCCTACCCGGAAACGTTGCGAGCGGCGTTAATAGAGATAGAGGCTATGATCAATGCGCGGCCATTGACGCACATACCATTGTCTAACGAGGAAGACGAGGTTCTAACGCCGTTCCACTTCCTTATTGGACGAGGCGTTGAGAGCCTGCCGCCGGACAGTCTGGACACATCCTATGTATCCAGGCAGCAGTTTAAAGTGGCCCAGCATAACGCCAAGGTTTTCTGGGATCGCTGGAAGAAGGAGTATCTGCCTACACTCATCAAGCGGAACAAGTGGACCAACAAGGCAGAACCAGTGAAGGTGGGCGATGTAGTGGTGCTCACGAACGACAACGCACTCGCGGGACAATGGCTGAAGAGCAAGGTGCTGGAAGTGCACCCAGCTGCGGATGGGCAAGTTCGCGTCGTGTCCGTGAAGACGGCTACCGGAATCCTGAAGCGACCGGCCGTCAAGGTAGCAGTAGTGGACGTGAAGCCCAAGGAGCATCTACTCGTCGTGAAGCAACCGCCATCCAAGACGACCAAGCGGGTGCTGGAAGATGACGTGACTTTGAGGGAGGCCCCGTCAACCAAGCGGATCATCACAGCTGGCGACTGGATAACCAGATTGCTTGCGGACAATTCAGATCGCGAATGAAGAATCGTCACCCGTCTTTTTTTTTTCTTTTGGGTAATTGACCGCGGTAAATTACGAGGAGGAGGATGTTACGCGTGCGATTATTCAAAAAGTTTCAAACTGTAATTTCGCATGGTGCGCGATCACCTTAAACTAGAAAAGGAATACGCTACGTGTAAAAGCGGAATAAACATGCGTCACAAACACTAACACACGGCACTCACGCGTACGTACACTTATGTAATAATTATCCTCGGAAAGGATACACTAACACCCTAAAAAATGTATGGGCTTCCGGGGGTATAAAAGATTTCTATACGACTAGAAATCTTCGTCGACCGCCTAGTCCGCCTACCGTTAGGTCCACCGCTGGTTCATGACGGTGTTTTTTTGTTGTGGAGGTGCATCCTTCCCCCTGCTGCAGCGTATGCATCGAGCAGGAGACAGTGTGGCAGTATGCAAGTTGCACGCTGGATAGGAGCGGGCCCGCGACACCGCCATCATTCCGCACATCTGCATGCGCGTCGTGGGTTCTAACCGCGTATGAACCGTCCGCCGTAGCAAGGGCTGACTATCCGGCTACGTGGTACTCAAGTCCTGAAAAGGCCGGCATGATCGCGTAGACTATTACGCCAATAATAATAATAATAATAAGAAGAACAAGAAGAACTTAGCACAGCAGTCCACACTCGGGGAAGGTTTTTGTTTTGACTTTGGTGCTGCCGGGTCTACCGCTGTGGCGCGACAAATGCACGGAATTCACTCGACTAAAACATGAACCCACCGATCCGAACCCATTCCAAGGCAATGCCGGTCAATCGGCGTCATGATAACTTCTCCAAACCAACAAGCCGCCAGATTCTGGACGGGCAGGTGCAGCACCATATGCGCGAAAGAAATTTGCTACATATCACACGCACGTTTGCTTCGATCGTGTGCCTTTTTAACACCCCCAACAGCAGAACCGATCGCAAAGATCGTGGTGCCAATCCGATAGTTGTGTTGTCTCTCAGGTAGCGAAATCGAAAATGCATGGACTTTGTAGCCGCAGCGGATGAAAATGTACGCATCAGAATCAAATAGTTTTGGGGTTTCCACACGCACGCACACACACACACAAAAACACACACACACGCACGCGAGCACGCACGCACGCACACACACATGCACGTACGCGTGTACGCGGGCAGGCACCCGCGAAAGCGCAAACGCAAGCACGCACCCACGAAAGCGCGAACGCAAGCACGCACTCCCCCCCTCCACCAGACCACCCCCCCCCTCCCCGCATGATCGATTACGGCTACCGTATCGGTAGAACGGCTGGGTCAGCTTTCTTGTATCGCATCCTCATTCAAAGCGCCGGGCGGGGTGGGGGATCGCGACATGATAGAGTGAACGGTCACTTTCCCCGCGCTGTGTGCGTGTGTGTGTCGAGACCCAAAACTCGAGACAGATTTCTGCACATTAAAAAAAAAATTATTGCCACTATACGCCGTGCTACATGATGCTTAGAAGGTCGTTGAAGCATCAAACATGTTCAAATTAAAAAATATTAGATTAGTGTTAGACGTTCTCCTACGCTTGTTTTAAATAGGCTTCTTCATCCTCATTTGGCAGGGGCATCGAATGGTCTCATCAGCAGCGGCACGAAATAAAATAAACCATCAATACACCGATAGCACTTTAAATCCCAATCCAGCTTCTCCCACAGCGTCTCAAGGTCACACACTAATTAATAAATGCTAATAAACACCCACCAATAACAATACATAACCGCAATGCACATATAAGTATCTACGCATACACCACAACACCCAATCAGCTGGCGGCGGAAGGCACGGGCTGAAGCTCAAGTAAGGCAAGCCAGGGTGAAGGAAGGAGAGGAGATGAAGAAGCGGACGAAAAAATGGGCGCCATTTTTTTTTTTTAAATTTTTTGACCGTTTTTTTTTTGCTCCGCCGCCGCCCGAACTTGGCCCGAACTGCCTGAATTGCGCGACCCAGCGCAGGAATCGCTGAAGTCCAGCGCGTGAGACTTGCCAAAATCTGCGCTGGCCAGCGCAGATTTTGGTACATTTTCTGCGCTGGAAACTGCTCGAATTTGCGCAGCGGGATAGAAGAAGAAGCCACTACGCGTGGCGTGCGAGCTCGCAGACTGCTCGAATTTGTTTTGCGTGACGTGTATTTTTTTGGTCGTACACACTACGGTTAATAGTGTATCTCGGGGACTGCCTGTACATTGTTGATTTCAACTGTCGAGGTTTTTTAGTTGCTTGTGCATCCTGGCGTTGCTGTCGGCTTGAGATTTACCTGTTGATTAAAAACCAAACACGAGACCCTACTTTAAACCCACTCACTGGATCTGAAAATTCATTGGACTAAGCTATGTCGAAAAAGTTCAGCTGCATTGTTGCTGTTTGTGAAAATCGTGGTATTGGCATTAACGGAGATTTACCATGGAAATTAAAGTGAATGAAGCATACAGGTCTGTTCCATCCCCAACGCCTCTGAACTTTGTGTATTGGTTATCTTTACAGGCAGGAACTAAAATATTTTTCACATACTACGAAGAAAGTTAATGATGCTGACAAAAGAAATGCGGTTATCATGGGAAGAAAAACGTACTTCGGGGTCCCAGAAAGCAAACGTCCATTGTCGGAGCGTCTAAATATTGTGTTGACGCGAAATGCGGCTGCCTATACTTTTCCGCCGGATGTGTTGGTTTGTGGCAGCCTGCAGGAAGCATTGCACAAGCTGGATTCAACTGACCATGGGGAATACATAGAGAACATTTGGGTTGTCGGAGGTAACAGCGTATATAAGGAAGCCATGGAATCCGATCGTTGCCATCGAATCTATTTGACGGAAATCAAAAAGCAATTCGATTGTGATGCATTCTTCCCAGAAATACCTAATTCTTTTGTGGTGATTGATAATGATCCAGACACTCCAAGTGGTGTGCAAGAAGAAAACGGAATACAGTATGTATACAAGATATATGAGAACAAACAACAATAGGTTGGATATCATAGGTCGAAGCAAAACTTACGGCCCTTTATCATCTATTATCGTTTGGCTTCCTGCAGTAGCTCATACAACTGCGCTATCTGTTCATCTCGAAAATGGTTTAATTGATTTTCAGTCAAATCTTCTCCTATCATTCCTATCGGTCCGGGTTTCCCTCGCAACCCCAGTTGCTCAGCAAGATTTATCGCATATCCCTGTAAGAATAAGGAAAATACGACGTTTTAATGATGTAAAAGTTTCCTGGAAATACAAGTATGGGTAAATAGTAACTTACTGCCCATTCGCTCATAAATTTCTGGCTTTCCATAGGAGAGCAATTCTTGTGGCGTTTAAACTCTTCTTTTACGTAGTTATTACCGAGCTCCTGCAACGCCACCGGCAGTCCTGATGAAACGAAATCATTTCTCGTAAAATTCATGTTAGCAGGATTAATATAACAAATTGTACACGAAATTGCATTACTAACCACGGTGCATACGAAGAATAGTCTTGTACAAAACTCTAACTTTTTGTACGTGGTTCATTTTTATCCAAATATTTTAATTCCGCTTAGCTCCTGTCTGTCCTGTCCTGTCGTTTCTAGCCTGTCAAATGAAGTTACGTAAACATGACCAGTGCTGCCAGAATCAATCATACACATTTTTTACACATCTCAAATCCATGAGGAATCTACCATTTATTTCGTATTAAATGTCCACAACTCCAGAAGTTAGGCTCTTTTTGTCTATTTCATCTGTTTAAAGAACATTTGCCTACATATCTGCACTATGTATTTTTTTTACTGAGTTTTCTTTTAACTGATTTGAACAACTTAAAAAAACTGCCACCACATTATTTGATCCCTAGTGTCAGAAACTTCCCAATGATCTGCATCTGGTTTGGGCGATAAACACAACATTCAATATCAACATATATTGAACGAAATCAGTAAACATTGAATCAGTTACCACATATCGAAAGAAAAATAAATACATATCGAGCAGTGCATCAGCAATTATCAGTACGCACAGTGACAAGTTAACACCTCGCATAAAGCGGTGTGTGTTACCCAAAGTGCCCACTCGTTTTCGAAAAGAAGTGTAAAACTCCCAACACGGAACCTTCTCCACTTGTACCGCAACAACTCTTGACTAGATCTAGAGACTAGATGAGTTCGTTTGGTGTCTGTGTTCTATCAGTGACCTTGTGAGACTACGACATCTAGGAAATACTGTCCCGTGAAAATGAAGCTGTTTCCCGTGCGGCTGTCCAACATCAATAAGATGTTGGATTTTTACTCCCAATTTAATCCATCACCCCTGAGCATTAAGCAATTTATCGACTTCGGTAAGTATTACATCAACAATATTTTTCGCTTTCATACTTTTTACGATTGATTTTTACACTCATAAACGTACGATTCATGAAAACCGGATTTTTTTTATGTATTTCAGTGCGAAATTTGAATGAGTGTAACAATAAAGCAAATATAAACATATCGCTATGCATCAGACTGTGTCGTATAATATCGTAATAACGCAACGTAATAATAAAAAAATCTATTTTTTTTTGTTGGATGCTGGATTTGCGATTAACAACTATATAAAACATTCTTGTAAATAGCTGGAATATACAATATGTACGACTACATAGTACAACTACATGTGTGAGCATACTGCAAACAGAGAATTCGTCGACTATTCAACTCTTTGTTGCTAAGCCATCTTAAATACTGACCCCGGCGAATGTCACTGTGGCTGCCCTTCCTCTCTCCCATGTTTGGGTCAAAATACTTGGTCAACACACGGCAACAACACTGACTTTGATGGATGCGATTGACGCACGCCTGAACAGAATATTAGATTTTCTTGCTTGATTTTGCTTCCATTATTCCTGGGTTTTAGGAGACGTTTGTAGTCCTGAAAACTGAAAGTCTAAAGATCGATGATTTTATGGAAACTAGAATGTGTCTATGTAGATGCAAACGCGCGTTTAATTAACAAATTAAAATACTGAATTCCGCATAATTCATATATATATATTTTTTCCATCCCGGTCCCGTTTAGGGCTTAATGCATGTCCTCGAAAGTCGTTTGTTTTCCTTCGCAAAGAGCTGCCCGTACGTTTGGCGAATATAATGAAAGAGATCACCCTGCTGCCAGAAAGTTTATTACGAATGCCCTCGGTCGGTCTGGTCAGCGCCTGGTATGTGAAAAGCTTCGAGGAAGTGCTAGCATTCGAAAAAACGGATCCTACCGAAAACAATCTAGAGAAGTACTGGGAAGAGAAGCGCTTGTCAAAACTAAAGTACGCATCTTTTGATTGGTTTCCTCTTGCAATCCGGTGTGTATCTCAATTTACAGATTCTGCAAATCGCTCACCCAGATTCGTGACCGCCACTCCGATGTTGTACAAACAATGGCTCAAGGGATACTGGAATTGAAGGAAAGCCGAGATGGAGCGATTGAGCCATCCACTGAGCTCTCGATTCAGTACTTTCTGGATCGTTTGTACATGTCCCGTATCAGTATAAGAATGCTCATCAATCAGCACAGTAAGTAACGGTTGGAGGCTGGTTAGAAGGATGCGCGATGTACTATGTTTTTGATTTTAACACTTCGCTGTTCACATCGTTTTAGCTATACTGTTTGGTGATATACCACAAACAGGACGCCATATCGGTAGCATAGATCCTCTATGTGATCCGCACATGGTCGTACGGGATGCTTACGAAAATGCACGTTTTTTATGTGATCAATATTATCTTGCAAGTCCAGAACTCGAAGTAATAGAGCATAATGGTAAGTAAGGGATGTCCTTAATGTCGTTAGTTTATTGATAAATTTGTCTTCCTCAAGGGTTTCACAAAATAATGACTTAATATTTAGATCTATTTACAATTTACTGAACATTTAAAAGAAGTATAAGACTGATCAGCACGGAAAATCAATTCGATCAAAATAAACATAGACAAATATACTTACTAACCTAAACTTTTCGATATAAATGAAATTAGTGTGTACATAAAACTCTTTTTTGCTGTGTCTTCGCAGAGATTGATAAGGGAAACCCCATAAAAATTGTGTATGTGCCATCGCATCTGTATCACATGCTTTTTGAGCTATTCAAGAACTCAATGCGTGCTGTAATGGAGCATCACGGAACAGAAAATGATGTGCCTCCGATCAAGGTTACTATCGTAAAGGGTAAAGAGGATATATGTGTTAAGATGTCTGATCAAGGGGGCGGTATTCCACGATCGCAAGTGGATCAACTTTTCAAGTACATGTACAGCACTGCACCTCAACCGCCGAAATCTAAAACAGATTTGCCGTTAGTTCCATTGGCTGGTATGCTATGAATGCGTTATGGGTAGTGTTCATAGTATTGATGATTATGTTTTTTTCTAATACTTGTAGGATATGGATACGGGTTGCCCATTTCTAGACTGTATGCTAGATACTTTCATGGTGATCTGGTCCTGTTCTCCTGTGAAGGTTACGGTTCCGATGCAATAATTTATCTCAAGGTACATAGTTATACAATGCTTGTCAATAATGCATTTTAATTTTTCCAGTCGTTTTTTTTACATTACTCAAACAGGCATTTTCAGATGAAGCAAACGAATTGTTACCAATATTCAATAAAACTAGCACCAGATTTTATAAAGCAACCGTACCAACTGGGGATTGGTCCAATCAGGTAAAGGGCAAAAAAATCAAACCTCCTATAGTTATATAATTATTACTTCATCAGTTGCTATGTTCGTTAGCATAATTGAACGCGTTAATCAGAATTGTGCAACATCAGGATCAAATAATTGATGAAAGATATAAATAAATATATATATATATATGCATATACATATATATATATATATATATATATATATATATATATATATATATATATATATATATCTCAATTATGTAATTAAGTAATATAAGCTTTTTAGCTGCCTTCATGGACTTTTATGTCCCATGGACTATTATGGATATTTTGTTAATTATAAAATTCCATGTGCTGTAAGAGATTGTAAATCTTAAAGCATTCACTATATACTATCCGTTGGATTATCCACCATTATACGTAGCATTTGCAGTCCACCTTATCAACATCTTAGGTTTAGTATTAAAAATACAATACTTGTAGGCGGTAATATTGTAGGTATAGTATTTTATGTTGTGGCGTTCTAGCTTGAAAACGTTTGAATAGTTTTCTTTTGTTTCATCTTAGCATCTTCTTATTGTTTATTGTTGCGGGCATTTCCGTTTCTTTTCTATTCTACTAGGGCAAGAACTTTACCAACAGGTTGTTGTAGCCGTTTTACTAACGACTGTTGTACGAATGTGATGTTTAGAGCTCAATTGACAGTACGATGGATCTCAACTGACCGTCGCCCTTTATTTGTCCCAATTAAACGAACTCTATTCTTCCCGCTTACTACTATTACTTCTACGTGTCGCTGAGCTACACTGTTTGGTTTAACGACCATTGTTGACGTTTTTAGCTATTTTGATGATAGTTAGTTAAATGTTCTGTTTCATTTTATTAAATGTATCTTTTTCGTTATAAGATTATATAAAAATTATGAAAATATATTGATGTTCATATTTACACCATTCTAGCATTGTTGCGTTTTAGTGTGTTTTTTTAATAAGTTGTAATATATCTTTAGTTGTGTGCGTTTTATTCATATGATTTTTTATAGGTTTCCTATAGTATTGAGTGGGTCGATTCCAATCAAACTGTCAGAGCCAACCGAAATCGAATCGAAAACTCTGCAAGTCCGGCATTGTGGGTGGATGGTAGGCGTAGCAAACAAATATGATATCAACAAATAGTTCAAACTACAGTATCGTCGGAATACAATGGTTAAATCCGTTTTATTCGAAATAACAATAATTTCAGATATTTTTTTATGGAAACATGTGCCAACTAACAAGCGCAAATATAAAATACGGCCGAAGCCGTAATAATGTGAATCTAAACATAAAAAGCGCAAATTCAATAATTGGCATGTAATTGAGTGGGTTTTTTTCATTGTTGGTTGTTCATTAGTGGCACATCTCAATAGTTGGGTTGTCATCCATCCAACGATTCTGTCAGTAAGAAGTATCGGCAATGTTGTCAATGGAGCTATTATAATTATAAAGTTGAATTTCCGATTTTGAACCAAGGGAGTTGAACAAAATGGTTCAGTGCCGTAGTTATTCATCACATTCACGATCAGTCGTCAAACACTCACCTTCTTCTTCTTTTTATTGGCGTTACAACCTACGCTATCAGGCTTACAGGGTTTTCCAGAAGTTCTCATAGCTGTGGGTCACATTTTTGACTCCTTCTTACGTGAATTGAACCTGCCCAAAAAGGTTGCCATAGAGTCCAATTTCCATCATATGAAGTTCACTTCCCATAAGAAAGAGTCAATGAAGTGGTGTCCCACAACTGCTATGAGAGAACCCCTGGAAAACCCTGTATTAGAACCACTCGGCCGGAATACAATCCGGTCAAAGTCCTTGTTATGGAGAAACGCCCCATATGAAGCTTGAAACTTGAAGAATTTTGTTAGGTGCCATGAAAGCGGTGGCATTCCAACCATCGAGTGCGAATGCATGCACTAGTTAACACGCAATCGTATCCCAACCAGTTAGCTCATACTGTAATTAATTTAGACTTAGCTTTGTAACAAAGCGATCCTGTCCGTAGGTGCAACTAGCTCATACAACTACTTACGATTTCGGGTAATTTATATGTTTAGATGTTTTATAAATAAACCCCCTACGTTTATTTGCGCTGCTAATACCGATACATATGAAACTACGAGAAAAATCTTTTGAATAAGTGGTGAATGAATTCAATTTTGAACTTAATTATGATACAAAATGTAGTATCTTACAACAATGAAAAGATGAGGAAGTGAGAAAAAAATGCATGCATATCATATCATAAGTCTTTTTGTGACGTTTGTTTGTTTCCTATTTTGTTGGTCAATGTATTTCCAAAAACAGTACCTTACACACGCATGAGATAGTATTTACAGTATCATTATCAAAATCTTTGTCACCATTTTACAGAATTCTGATATGAACTCGAAACAAATGAACGCTCAAACGAGACGAGCAGGCTCTCTGGGCACGAACTCATCATGATCTCATCTGATAACAGACGACGAAGATGGCAATACTAGAGAACTAAAGTAACAGCAACAGAATCGAATTTCAAGTGCAAGATGTCATTTAAGCAATGCATAGTAGTAGATAGCAACAGGAGATTAGATTCAATATCATAAATAGTGGTTATGGTTTCGCGAAATCTTGACAACAATTTCATCACGGATTAATGAATAAAAATATTAAGTAAATTGTTTCTGCTCTGTTCTATAATGTTCTGCTATCGGGCAAGATTTGAAGATGACGCTATTTATAACATCAATCGACAACTTTTGTTTCTACCGTTTTTAGTATGCACCTTTGCTACAAAAGCAAAATTATTATACTTTTTTTGAATTTATTATACACAAAAAACTAACACAAATGTACTAGCAATAAAATAGTTATTCATATTTATTCATTAATATTAGTTTCGAAGTAAACATAACAAAAATATTTGATTAATCACGGATCCTATTTCTAACAATTATTGCCTGATCGTTTTTTACTTCTTTTTAAATACTCTTCAATCACGTTCTGCTTGATACTTGCTTTCTTAAAACTATGGTTATGCTCAATCGTTTAACGAAGAAGTTTCATACATCGAATCATGCGAGAAATTTATGTCGTTGCTAGCAATCAATAAATCTGAGCATACTGCCTGCGCTGTTGGTACTATACTAGAAAATGGGAAAAATGAACTGATGGCCAGCGAAGCATCAGTTGCGGCATCGGGATCACGGCTTTGTATTACCATTGCTGATAGAATTTGCTCCAGTACATCCATATGGTCGTTCGCTATCTCGGAAAGTACCGATTGGTCGAGATTTTGACGAAGTTTACATATATTGTTCAACAGTATTCGGTTAAATAGATCGCACTGCGCCATACCACCGTATTTGATCTCGAGATGCGGCATCCAGCGAAAATAACACTGCTGCCACAATTCAATGTCTCGCAGGCAGCATTGCGGCTCCAGGAACTGTTCGTTATTCTGATTGAAAAAGCAAGATTAGGGGGGAAAAATATCTCAATTATTGTGCTAAGAAAAAAACAGTAATACTTGCCTGTGACAGTTGTAATTTGCCAACTACGTTTACTATAGTTTGACCGTTCGAATCTTCCGCTCGACGCGCATTAAACAAATGATTCTGGATAGGATTTTGCGGACTTGAAGAACTACTACTAGCGCTCGGTACTGTTAGCGCCGCATGCGCTTTTTTTGTTTGGTACAGTGGATTTATAAAAAGTGCAAGATCTTTACTTTCAAATTGCTTTTCCCAATCCCATACCGGTCGCAGCACAACATGCTCGGCATGCAGTGCTTGGTATCGTTCGGTTTCTGAATTGAATTGAAACGAGTCAAAAATTGGAACAAACAATGAATCCCACAACGTCGTTAAAAACACATCCGAAAACTCAAATGCATCGGGAAACTGTTGCCAAAGCTGCCATGTGCAGTCAAGGAATAGAAGAAACAGCGGACTGCGTTCGGTACTTTTTACAGTAGACACGTGTCCCAACCGGTCGCTGAATGGATGTCCTAGGATTATCCACTCTTTCTGAATAAGGTTTTGAAAGCCTCGCATCGTACGAAAACTGCTATCCAATAACAATTGCACCAAGCTCGATATCACACAGCTCATATCACGACCATTGATTTCTTGGAGCACCACAGTTTGACCTTCGCGTAGCAACTTCGCAGCAATATCCGAATGCTTCAAACACAGCGAGACGTAGAGTAGCCAGTAGCTTTTTTCCAGAAGGGAATAGAATCTTCCATCCTGCACCTGCAATAAAGCGTTAATAGTAATGCACTGATGAGGACCCTTTGTGCACTCAAAACATGTGGTGTTATCAGTGAAGAATAACTTAAACTGACCATAAATTGTTGATCGTTGTCCGAAGTGCACAGATCTCGCAGTTTCATGTAGCTCAAATTCACATCTTGAATACTGGGTAAAATTTTGTATAACTCCAAAAGCCTAGGCTGTCGTTTTTGCGGATCGCAACGGCGCACGTGTTCCAGCAAAATGTTTTCCACTGTTGTGTTGGTAACGTCTGGATTCAGCTCAGCTAATCGAACCAGCGAAGCATCCTTAAGACCCCAAACCTACAAAAAAATCCAAGGAAAAATATAGGAACGAATAATCATAATATTGGCACGTGCACAAACTTCTTTCATGACCAATTACCCAAATAGCAGAACGATTATTTCGGAAGCTTTTTGATATGTTATCATAGTCGACGTCGCTTAAATGTTTAGGAACAACGAAATGCATCGGTAGGGAACTACTGGAAACACGACAGTCTTTAGAATATACACGCCAACCTCCGGTTGCATTGCAACGTTCCAGCTCCTGGAACCAATCCGACTGCTTGTTGTACATCTTTACGGCTTCACTCATTGGGCTACTGTAATATTTCTCCCTAGAATAGGTATTGCGATAGCATATTCACTGGTTTTGTGGATTATACGAAACATATGAATTCCAACACTTACTTGAACCTGTACAGAAATAATAGATTATGTCGCGCTGGAAAGGCAAACTTTACTAGCGCATCAGCGATATACTTCCCTTTACCGATTTCCGACAGTTGAAACCCAAACGTGAAGGTTTTAAAGTTCTGCACAAGACACAAGAAAGCGAAATTAGAAAGTTCATACAAAAATAATATACTCCATCCTACAAACCTTGCACACAATACGTATTTTATCAATCTTACTGCTGTTTTTCACCTGCGGACTAATAATTCTTTTCTTTTTATCAACGTATTGGTAAATTCTGTCGATATTAGAGAGTGACACGTCTGACGAACCCAGAAATCGATTACTCTGGAAAGAAAGCTTTCGGGATAAACAACCAAATGTTAGAGGAAAAATTACTTGGTATCAACTTAGGCTTCCTGCTTACCTGATCGTCATCCATGTCCAGTGAAACAAACGATAGCCGGAAGTTAGTGATCAGCAAAATTCCCATTTTCTCGCCGCACACTTTGCCATCCTTTAGGTAGGATGTAATGTACATGCATACATTATTCGCCCGAGCAGCCTCTAGTTCACCTGTAATGATGTATCTTATTAAAGATCTCTGTACCTAACTGATTGCATGTGTTAATTCATCCATTGCCACTAACCTGATAGTAGCTTTGGTTTATAGTCATCGTTTACGAAATTTTCGTCTGGAACCTGAAAATTGTGAGAAAAAAAAACATTACGACACATTCAGCGCCAACAAAAGACATACGCCTCCGGTTTCCTCGCTTGGCAGGCAATACGTGGGATTGAACGCACTAACATACCTGGTTTACGTAGCTAGTAAAGTTCTGTTTCGTCTTATTACGACCCTCGGACATGGTTGGCATTTGGTTTGTGTAATGTTTTTCCACATCAACTAATTTGCCGTACGCATCGGATAAAGAACCCGGAAATGGTAAGCGGTACTATTGTATTGCCTCAATCACGGGATACTTGAATTTATTAATACTTGAACGACTTGTGTCTGCGAAGTGGAAAATTGGAAAATTTTATTTACCGAACAACTTTTTACACATGATAAACAACAGATGAGAAAACAAATTATCGTACAGTTGACACGCCACTAGCGAAGTCTTCGCAGAATACGGGGTTGGCTCAATGTGAATATTTTGACAGTAAATCTGTCAAACTGAAATAGCTGTATGTGTGTGTTTGTTTGTTTTTGTAACGGTGTGTGACTGTTTGTGTTTTTATATGTGTGTGTCTTTTATTTTTGCTTGTTCATTTCGACAGCTCCGATTGTCAACACTTTTTTCAGCTCGGTAAAGTGGAAAAGCTAGTCCAAGGCGTTTACGCACGAGGAAAGTCGAAATAAAACTTATAGCATAATAAACTATTATTAAGATCCAACAATTCTTCCGCTTTCTAAAGTGCTGTGCATTGTGCACTGTTCACTATATGTGCGTGTGGCGTTTCGAAAGATATGATGATTGAATTCAAACAAAGGAAATAATTGTCATGTCGTAATTAAAGAAATGGAGTTCTAGAGCTATTCGATGGTGTTAGCTATTCATTTTCAATAACGCAATCTTGGATGATAAAATGATAAGTCATTAATAGAATACGTACAAACACACATACCATAATCAAAGTGGCGAAAAGCGTACAGCAAGAACGATGCCATCTTTCCGCCAGAAGGTTACAACTTACTTCCGGCAACTGAGTTTCGTTTCCGAACGAGACCAGCGGGGCCCAACGCAGCAATGTTCTACGATGGCAGACGGGAGCTTTATGACCAGATATTTAGAAGGGTAAGTCAGAGACGCAACAGAGGAATCATAATTACCTACGTTTTATCTGATTATGTGTAGAGAATGGGACCCGCAAGCTTCGATGGCACCTATTTACAGCGGTAAATTGCCGGAAGACTTGCCGGAGGTACGAATTGGTCAGTATGCTGTAAGTCAAACGGAAAAAGACGCTGCTTATACAGGACCATTCGAAGGTCTCACGGGAGTGAGACGTGCCAAATCGCATCTAACGGCAGGAATTGAAGACGATATTGATTACATCGACGTTCTGCAAGATCAAGCTTCGACATCGCAACAGGACAAATCAAAGAAAATTTCTCCAGCATTTGACTCAAATTCAAATTCAAAATCGTTTGCTCCGTTCACTCCTGCAAAGCATTCCATTGTCTCAAATCAATTGACGAGCGGGGAGAAGAATCCGGAGACGAAAAAAAACAGTGATGATCCTATAGCAAACATCACTGACTGGAACCGTCCAAATGAAGATGCATACGGTATATCTGTATCGTTGTACGAAACACATTTACACACATCCGGAAATGTTGGTGATCCGATTGCAGATTGTTTTGGTATCGTATCCCGGGCAGATTCGTGCATAATGGCAATGGCTGATGGTGTGAACTGGGGTAGGTGACCATACCCATCTTTCGTTCCACTATTTGTATGCTCTTGAGTTACACGATTAATGTATGACATGGATTTAAATTTACTGATATGATTTCACAGGGGAAGGTGCCCGGATTGCAGCGAGATCGGCAATTCAGGGTGCAATAGAATATCTGAGTTCTGCGATTTTTGGCATACACCAAGGTAATGTTTTGCGATGTAACAGTTTTTATTTTGATTTTCAACAATCGATGCATTCATTTTACAGTAACTTCGACCAGAGCCATTTTTGTTAGCTTGATTCGCAGCTTTTGGGAGGCACACAACTACATACTTCAAGTCGGAGGAGCCTTGAGCACGTTGACCGTCGCCATCGTATTACCCATTGAGTCATCAGACCAAAGTATTGTTTGCTGTTGCAATGTAGGGGACTCTCTTGGGTATATATTTTCGAAAAACAATATCGTACGGGAGATAACTATGGGTAAGCGCTAAGTGAAACCAAATTTAAACGGAGTAGTTAACAGTGAAGAACATGCAATTGCTTATTCGTAGGTTCACATGATGTTAGTCTTATGCGCGATATGCGAGATGCCTTAGGTGCATTAGGCCCCGTGTATGGCGATAAACCGGAAATGAGCAATCTCACACTATCTATGTCATACGTCGATGAAGGAGACATTGTGTTTCTTACATCGGATGGCATCAGTGACAATTTTGATCCAGTGGTCGGAAAATTTGCGGAAGCGGTCGGCAGTAAATCTACCAGTACTGCTAATAGTAGCAGTAACGCTGTCAACACCAGCAATCCTCCAACATCCAACCAGCATCATGAACGGAAAAGTAAAGCAGGTCTAGCCCCTAAAAGACAGAACAAAAGTGCACCTATGCTTACATTAGCACAAAACAGTGGTGCATCGGATCCCGAGCAAGGAAACGCGAATCACGCTGCTAGTACGCGTGCCGAACGAAAAATTTCTGTTCCGGTGAGAAAAACAGTACCACCGATCGCTGGAATGCAGGACAAAGGCTATAACTCGAAATATGTAACTAGATCGAAAACGTTCATTGAACCGGCGGCAGTGTTAAGGCGATCGAACAATGTCGTTACAAAGCCACACACTGCAATAGTGCTACCTCAGGTGACAGCACAGCAAAGACACGTTCTAACTCTGTTAAGGATAGCCGACCTGCTCGTTTACGGTATAAATGGTTCACTACGGCCTTGTACGAATGCTAAACAATTATGCCAGCTGTTGATCGACTTTGTGTCCTGTATAACGGCTGCCAAACGCAAGCTCCTGGAGCAACGCGAGTTATATTATAAGGTAGTGTGCTCTCCGGACGGAACCCGAAAGGAAGTTCCACACAGCGCACACGAGCACAAAGCGATACGAAAGCGTATGGTAGATGGTACTACATTTTCGTTGCTCCCTGGAAAACTGGATCATGCTTCGATTGTAGCGTATACCGTTAGCAGACGAAGATCGGAAATTAAACCAACGGCTGAACATATTATCTAATTACCAGTTTAGCAGTGTACGAAAACATTCGTAATATTAAATTTGAGGATTGGCTTGCAAATTGCAGCAAAATTACTTTCTATCTATAGTATAGTATGTAAACTTATTATTTATGAATTCAATTCATCCTGAGTATTTGATTCAAGAGCGCAAAAGCTTCATTACTTGTGCGAATTCTGCTTCATGCTGTTCCACTAGTGTTTCGTGCTGTACCACTAGTGTCGACAATTATTGCCATTATACAAAAATTTGTCCGCTGGCGCTAAGACTTTTTTAAAGAAAAAAAAATGCAATCTTGCAGCAATTTATATTTTTTACAAGCTACCACACGAAAAAAGAATATTAATGTAATAAAATATGTGCCATGAAGGCTCTAAAACAACCCCTGTTTTTAAGGTATGTTTGTGTTGCGTGAGAAATAGTGCAACGTTTTCAATACAGGTGTCCCTGAGATACGACTGTATTTGGGACCGAAAAAATGTCCGAAAGCAAGGCGTATGTCGAATATCTATGAAAATAAAGTTTATAACCGAAGTTAAAGAGTTGATATCTTGTATTTTATTTAAAATAATGTTCGATAATGTAATAATTATATTTTAAAAGCCGTACACAATATAGATATTCAAGATAGGGTAGTTTTGGAATCGTTGGAAATGTGTGTATAACGGTTATCAGCCCAGAAATTCAAAAAAATACATCAATTTCTTGTCAATGACAACTTTTAACTGTCAAAATCAAAATCGTCGTAACTCGAGGCAAAATCGAATACTGCCTGTATTCCACAGAGCCATAATTACCAAAGCTCCTGACCACTCTGGCTTTCGCTGGTCTTTTCGGGAATAATTCGTTAACGAAAAGACCAGCGAGAACCAGCGTGGTCGGGAGCTTGGGTACTCGCAACCCACGCAATGTTTAACGAGGTAGGGTAACTGTACCAGTTTTCGGCAGTGTACCTATTTTCGGCAGTGTAGCTAAAAACGTGAAATTCTGCATAAATGTGGTAAAAATTTCACAAAACACAATTTTGTAGTGAAAGTGTAATTATTTGATATTCACATACGAAGTTTCACACCATTTCATTACGTATTTTTCAAAATATCAAATAAATTGTGCTTTTTTTCGGCAGCTTTGCTGTCAGCCAATGGTTCGGCAGGTTTTGTGATTAAGAGAATCAGAACAGTAAAACAATGAAAAAGTGGTGTGTTTTAAAGATTTTATGCTTATTTAATTTATTCTAACTTGTTCGGAATTTTAAAATCACGATAAACAGGTTATTTTTCACTTTTAATGCTGCCGAAAATAGGTACACAGTAACCAAATGACAATCCAGCCTACTCTCACTATGGCGAGCTTAATGACAGCTGCTTCAACCCATACTGAGAGGCTATCATCGTTTCCTCCTGCGTACTGAGCAAGCTTGTTTTTCCCCTCGCTGGGGTGAGATGATTTGTTTGTATGGTGAGCAAATCTATCGCCGATGATTGCTTTAATGAGATGATCGGGCAACAGCCGCTCACATGATGAAATCATGATGAGGTCGGATTGTGGAGTGAGTAAAAATATCTTCTCCACATCGAGCCGCCATTGTGTTGTGGTTTGAGGAGAACAGTGGATCATCTACGAATTGTTTACATTTTAAAACGTGCAATAATTGTCCGCGGGCTACATTTCTCGATTCTTTGTTGAAAGAGCATATTAAATATCCCAAATCAGTTAAAATATAGTGAAATGTTGTATCAGGCACACGATGCTTAGACGAAAACGTGAGGGCAAACATGGGAAGATGATGAACATCCTCCCTTAATAATAGTTGATTTACAGCCTCTAGGTAAGCGTAAATACCCAACAGAGTACTGTTGTCCATGTAAGAAAAAGTTTTCAAATTGTAGAGGGTGATTCTTTCTCCGTCACAGGCATCAACAACAAATGAAGCAGCGTTTGACGATGAAGAAGATACCCAATTGTGCGATGACCATTGACCGTTAACGTTGAAAATCAAGACGAATATTGGATTGGATGGAACATGGTTTGAAAATACCTAGAGAGCCTAAAACCTATCTAGGAACACCCAGAAATACCGCATTGAGTCGAATTTTAAAACGGAAAATAATGGTCCACAAAAGGCATTATTTTGGATTGTGTGTGATTCACACGAAATTAGAGGCTTGATTGAAGCGTGTAGCAAGAGATTGTATCAGATGTCCTAATCAAAGATGAGTAGCAATTTTACTTGTGAGCGGGGAGTATGTTCCATTTTTGGGGGCCCTGGCCGACGCAGATGTTCGACACTTAAACAATACGATGGAACACATTAAAAATGAGGAAAATACACATCTAATCAATTACTTAAAAAATAGTATAATTGTATTGATTCGAGATGTATTTTGTAGTTTTGACCTGCGTGCACAATTCTAAAACATTCCTATGAATCACAGAAAGGCCTAAAGTCTAAAGGCCTGGCTAATAAGCTTGAAAATTACACGCGACAAAGAACCCTATAAAAGCTAAATAAAATTACTTGCTTTTAATGGTTTGTAGTGTAAATTGAGTGACAGAGCCGACTAGCCACATGTACATAAAAAATTTCCATTATTGTAAATTCATCCATGCTTAGAGAGCGTACACTCCTTTTCCACTACAAGTAACATTGGAATTGCTTCAGTCATTATTGTACTTGGAATATTTATACATTTTGTTTTCAACATTTTCTCCAAATCCTTTTTCTTTGTCTATCCTTTCTTTGTCTGGATCCTAAATCAGTAGCTTCCATTCAAAAAGAATCAAATTAAGTTTCCACAATTCACAAAAAAAAAAATTAATTGCTTGCACTCTCCATCCTTTGCTCGTCATCATCCATTGATGTTTCTCAAACTCCATGCAATCATCCAAGGTAACACGATATCATCGTAAATAATTTCACTGGTACGTTGATCTATTCTGCTTCAAGATTCGATGCGTCTACTGGTGTCCTTTAAACGTCCTAGATTTCGAAGCCTTCAATGGTTTACAAGTTTAATTGAGCTGTTCTGACTTGATGTACTGCGGATCAAATCCAACCACGGCAGTACAACAAGTCAACAGATGAACTGAATAGAAAGGAAGAGTCAGAGTGTACTAGGGATGTAAAGGTGGAAAAAGTGAAAGAGGGGAATACCTTTTTTCGCCATGACTACCATGACGATGATTGCACCGATTTTCCCCTTCCTTTTTTTCTCACAGCACGCTGCTCATAGTGAGATCGCTTTCGTCTGAAAAGCGGAACGGAAAGCGACTTGCATCAAATGTCAACCCGATTTTTCGTGCTGAAATTGTCATCCGGGAAATGTTCATTTTTGACATCTCAATGTTGTGGGCTCCTGCCGAAACTCGGAACAATAACACACCTTGGATTTGGCTGAATATTTCTTTTAAAATTGATCAGAACACTACAATGCGTATATCGACACATAATATGACCTTTCTTGTACCAAATATCACCAATTTTACGACAAACAATGCACTAACTTAAGAGAAAAATAAATATTTGTAAGCCAATTCGCACCGTACGCTATAACCATCAAACTGTCAATGGCTGCTCTGTTTAAACGTCGCATCAAAATGGCTGTCAAAACGGGCCAAAATAAGCAACATAAAATTATTAATTAAAGTGCTTTTTAACATCAGTATTAGGAAAGTAAGAGTGTAAAATTGCTTTAAACATTTTTTTGTACATATTTACATAGAAAATAACATTTTCTGACCCGTATTCGCGCTGCCGAAAATAGGAACACAACCTGCCGAAAATAGGAACAAACTGCCGAAAATAGGAGCAAAAGCAATCTTTGCATTTTTACGAATATTTATGAAAAAGGGCTTTGAACCGGCAAATAAAAAATAGTGTAACATATTATGATAGTTTATCAACCAGAATAACATCACTTTCATGAAAAATAATAAAAAATGTTTATTTGTGAGCAATTTTTGTGAAACTGCTGCACTAGCGTGCCGAAAACTGGTACAGTTACCCTAGGAAGAAGTTTAGTGGGAGGGGCCTGATATCATGGCTCGACCGAACTGCTCTAGGCGGATACGAGACAACTAAAAGAATTGGAGTGAGAGATACCTCAAAAATCCTCGCATTGCATGACGGGGGGCGCTTTAGGCAAGTACAGAAAGGGTAGAGAAAATGAGCGAGATGCAGCGATTTTTAACGTCAAAAACCTTCGCCTTGCCCAACGTACCAAATACCTTAGGCCCGTGGCAGCGCTCATCCGATGCGATTTTATCGGACGAGATTTATATGGGATCTGACAGATAACGTCGGACGTGCGATTTCGTCGTACGACGGAATAAAAAAAAATTGATTCCGTCGGATCGTCGCATCCGATTTTATCTGTCAATGCAATCATGCAGTTTATGTAGGAACAATATCAAATAATTTTTTTATAATGGTTTAACAATTCAAATCATTCGAATTTTCGCAATATGAGCCGAAATAGTGTTTGACAGAAGCGTCCGATAAAATCGCATCGGATGAGCGTTGCCACCGCCCTTAATCATAAACAAACCAAATGACATCGGGGTGCATTTTGGTAAAACATCATTCTTGTGAACATATGCTGGAAAGTATTGCGTTACTCTAAAAAAAATCTCATAGAACAGTGTGGCCACAGTAAATATGGAAAGCGCTTTACGATACATTGGTAGTTCTTCTTTACTCCAAAAAATTTCGATCAAAATGTAAGTTTGTTCGTGCCCTCGATTGTTCTTATTTGATTTGGAGTTGGAATGCACTTATGCATCTGTTTTCAGCGGAACACTGGAGGGAGAAAATGTAGGCTATTCATATGAGAAGCTGATCGAACAACCGTTGCTAAAGTTCTCCGGAATGTATACGGAGAAAACGCCGCCATTGAAAGTGAAATTGCAAATCTTTGATAACGGAGAACCAGTGGGATTGCCAGTGTGCACATCCCACAAACATTTCACAACGCGATGGAGGTTTGTTGCTGCAAATATTTGACACCAAAATTAGAACTGAGCAGTGTATAATAATTGATTTCTACAAATAATTACAGCTGGAATGAATGGGTAACCTTACCTTTGCGCTTCACTGATATTTCTCGCACAGCAGTGCTTGGATTAACCATCTACGATTGTGCAGGAGGAAGAGAACAGTTAACAGTTGTAGGTGGAACGTCGATATCGTTTTTAGCACGAACGGTCTCTTCCGTCAGGTAAAGAGAAAGAGTTTAACGCCTATTAATTGCCTAGATTCAACAACATATTCTATATTTTTAGGGTTTGTACGATCTGAAAGTGTGGCCTCAAATGGAACCGGATGGAGCATGTAATTCAATAACCCCGGGCAAGGCTATCAATACCGGCGTTCATCAAATGCAACGATTATCGAAACTCGCAAAAAAACACAGAAATGGCCAGATGGAAAAGGTATTTTTATGTGCATCATTTATTGCACAGGCGTATTTATAATGTATTTTTTTTTTACAAACACTCTGGTAGATTGATTGGCTCGATCGTCTTACTTTCCGCGAACTTGAGGTTATAAATGAAATGGAGAAACGTAATTCCCAGTTTCTTTACCTAATGGTGGAATTTCCACAGGTATACATCCATGAAAAACTAGTAAGTATCTTGCCAGTTAATAAAACATTAGAGAACGAAAAGTAATCCCTATTTCGTTGCTTTTGTTGTTGGCCAAAAACAGTATTCCGTGATTCACCTGGAGAAAAATTCAAACTCCGTGGTAACATTTATTGCGAAGCCAAAAATAGTAGTGGTTCCAGATTGCGAAATTCATCAGGTAAAGGTTGATCAGTCGATTGCGCTTGGATAAAAAAATAATGTTTTCTTTTGTTCAAAAATGGGACAGGAAAACCTTGTTGAGCGCAAACACCATAGACTTTCCAGATCGGACCGTTCTGGAACATCCGATAGAGATGTTAAGCCTAATGCAATGTATAAAATTTTCCCGTTTGTTATGACATAATTGTACATGATCTTAAGTTTGCCTATTGTTTGATTTTGCAGAGTCCGGGATACATTAAACTCGATCGTGTATCGATACTCCTCTACCTATCCTTTAAGTAGCGAGGAACAAGATATAATCTGGAAGTATCGTTTCTACCTTAGCAGTCATAAGAAAGCGTTAACCAAATTTTTAAAATGTGTGAACTGGGAAACCGCTGCTGAAGTGCGACAGGCTCTAGCATTACTTGAAAGTTGGTCCCCCATGGATGTGGAAGACGCTCTAGAATTGTTGAATTCTACATTCCGCCATCCCATCGTTAGATGGTATAGAGAGTAAGAGTATTACTGTGTACTTCAACTGAAAATCTCTTTCCTTCAGGTACGCGATCACTCGTCTCAATGAAGCTTCCGATGAATATCTACTTTTGTATTTGCTACAACTTGTACAAGCTTTAAAATACGAGCCATTCGATGAGTCCAGTGTATGCACAATTCCGAAAATGTTTGATTATAGAATAGCTTATTAAATGATTGTCTATGTTCCATAGAACTCTGCTACTCGTTCACCAACCGAAGGAAAGGAGATTTTTCAATCTTACGAGGAACCAACAGACGCTCAATTCGATAATCTACAACCAGACAGCACAGGTAAATGAATATGAGATGCATCTTGATATATATGCACAACTTTAATCCATATTACAGGTATCTCTGACAATAACGTCGAAGAAGTGATAAACAATCGATATCAATGTAGTAGTGTCAACAATTTGGCAAATTTTCTTGTTGAACGGGCGTGTCAAAATCCAACTCTCGCCAATTATCTGTACTGGTATTTGACGATAGAATGCGAGGACGAACGAAGCAGTAAAAAGGATCTTAAAATAAGCAAAATGTACTCCAATGTTTTGCGGATGTTTTTGAACTGCTTGTATAAAGGTAATTTGTGTGGATACGTGAGTGTTTTGGTAATGGTGTACATATGTTCATGTTTATTTATATTTTACAGGCACTCCAGAAATGAAAGCAACACACGCGCAATTGAAAGAGCAGCAACACTTTGTGGATCGATTGGTAACTTTAGTGAAGATAGTTGCAAAAGAGTCGGGCAATAGAAAACGAAAGACCGAAAAATTCCAGCAGTTTCTTGCTGAGTCAAGCTTTTCCAACGTTACCAAGTTCAACTTTAATAATTTTGGTCCCATAGTCTTTCCATTAGATCCCAGCATCAAAATAACAGGAATCGCGGCCGAAAAGGTGTCTTTGTTTAAAAGTGCCTTAATGCCGTCAAAGTAAGTACGATGTATAAGTATTTAAAAATATCCGATATATGTGCCCGCTTGGAATTGTTAGCTATTTTTGCATTTTTCCCATCAATTTTACCTTATTTGCTGCATGGAATAGCATAGATTGTCGGCACAAGTGTGTTTAGAATATAAGTATCATCGATTTTTTTTATTATTCAATTTAGATTAACCTTCCGCACCACCAGCGGAACGGATTATGTGGCAATCTTTAAGCACGGAGACGATCTTCGGCAGGATCAACTTATTTTGCAGATGATCACACTAATGGACAAGTTGCTGCAGAAGGAAAATCTTGACCTAAAGCTAACCCCATATCGCGTACTGGCAACCAGTTCTAAACACGGATTTATGCAGTACATTGATTCGGTAACGGTGGCTGAGGTGCTCAATACGGAAGGAAGCATTCATAACTACTTCCGTAAATTTAATCCTTGCGAAACGGGCCCATTTGGTATCTTGCCAGAGATAATGGACACGTACATTAAAAGCTGTGCAGGATATTGCGTAATAACGTATCTGCTGGGTAAGTGTGTCGTCCGAAGCATAGTATTGTGATAAACGTCTCTGGAAAATGTTGTATCGTATTTAATTATTACATTACATTATAGGAATTGGAGATCGGCATCTGGATAACCTGTTATTAACGTCCAGCGGAAAACTGTTTCATATCGATTTTGGATATATACTAGGCCGTGACCCGAAACCTATGCCTCCACCGATGAAGCTGAGCAAGGAGATGGTCGAGGCGATGGGTGGAATTAACTCAGAATATTACAATACCTTTCGGAAACTGTGTTACACTGCATTCCTGCATTTGCGGCGTCATGCAAATGTAATGCTCAATCTGTTTGGGTTGATGGTTGATGCATCCGTCCCCGACATTGCGTTAGAACCGGATAAGTCAGTTAAAAAGGTGGAGGATAATCTTCGACTCGATTTATCCGATGAGGAAGCTGTACAGCATTTGCAAAATCTATTGGATATCTCCATAACGGCCGTAATGCCTGCCTTGGTAGAACAAATACACAAGTTAGCTCAGTACTGGCGAAAGTAACCATGGTGTTACAATATGTGACCGTTTTTATGTATCATCTAAAACGATTTAAATACAAATTTATTTTGAGTTTCTAAAGAATCCAGTCTTATCTGAGAAAGAACCGTAAGAAAGAAATACATAATTCAATTTCAGTCATGCAGCAGGGTTTTGCATTTAACACAGATTGATTTAATTATCATTCGATGAAAAAGATAACTTTTCAATAGCATTCGTTTGTAAATGAACATCTAACCATTCCACTGATTATTATTTACCTGTTATATTTAAATCGAACTTCATTGAAATATGTATTGAGTTAATGCATGCATGTAAGAAAAATCGAAATATGTCAGTCTGATTTATATAGATACATTGACAATCACGTAAGTACACGTGTGACAATGATCTTATACGAATCGATATAGTTGCGCATGCACTTGTGCGAACCAAATGTACCATCGCATTCATCATCCCTAGGTATGGTATCCTTAGGATCTCCTCGGCAACGCTTTGCAACAACAGACCCTTTACATGAGAAAGATGATTGTAGTAAAAGGCTTTTCATATCAGTATGTCGGGAACCGACCGTCGCTTATAGACCGATTCCGCAATACTGTTCGGCTTGGGTATATGTGTGTATTACAAAAATATCATGGATCTTAGGAACGGAAGGCGTTGGCTGATTTTAATCCCTATTCAGCTTGCATCATATGCAATTATAGCGATCATGGGACAAACTACCCAAAATATTAATATATGTAAGCATTTCCATTAATTAACTCCTTTTGCACTAGAAGTAGAGATAATTGTGAACGTGGGAAAAAGCTTAAATTATTTTAAAACGTAAATTTCACTTTATTACCAGTGTTTGTCAATGAGGTAGATAACAATTTGGCTAATGTTGCTGTTGAAGTCGCACTGAACTATGTTAAAAAGAATCCACAACTGGGGCTGTCAGTTGATATGATGTACGTAGAAGGAAACCGCACCGACTCCAAGGATCTGCTACAAGCGCGTAAGAACTATGAACACTTTTGTCGTTGTTGTTGTTGTTATCTCTGTGGTGGTACTGCTTAAGGATACAAAACGTACCATTTAATTGTGTATGATTTTTACCTTTTCAATGTCTAATTTTGGTAAATGAGAAAGTGTGCTCGAAGTATGGCCAGTCTTTGAGCGAAAATCGACCGCCACACTTACTACTGGATACCACGCTGACTGGAGTATCATCGGAAACGGTGAAATCGTTCAGTCTGGCACTTGGCATACCAACCGTATCGGCTTCGTTTGGACAGGAAGGAGATTTACGCCAATGGAGAGACTTGACGCCAACCAAACGCGGCTATTTGCTTCAGGTAAATCATTATTTCTACTGCAGGGTGCGGTTGCAACGGTCGTTTTCAGAGCCTTGCTTAGGCTTCAATCAAAATCGTTATGAAATGAAGCCAGAACTTCATGATACAACATTCTTCATCCATTAAGGTTATGCCACCGGCTGATATGATTCCGCAAGTGATTCGGTCTATCATCATTTACATGAACATAACGAATGCTGCAATTCTGTACGACAACACATTCGTAATGGATCACAAATATAAAGCTTTACTGCAAAATATACCCACGCGCCACGTCATCACCACCATTGCTGACGATCGCGATAGAGCCAGCCAGATTGAAAAGCTTCGCAATTTGGACATAAACAATTTCTTTATACTAGGTTCTTTAGCATCGATCAAGCAAGTATTGGGTAAGTGGTAGTTGTCGTCAGAGGTGCGCGTTTTAATTAACGCTATTCTTGTTTTGGTCACTTGTAATCACAGAATCGGCTAAAAATGAGTATTTTGAACGTAACTTTGCCTGGCATGTAATAACGCAAGAGCAAAAGGATCTGACGTGCAATGTAGAAATGCCACTATCATGTTTCTTCGTCCGATGTCCGATAGTTCAAGCAAAGATCGATTGGGCAGTATACGCACAACATACAATCTTAAGCAGGAGCCTCAAATTACCGGATTTTTCTACTTCGACCTGACACTGCGCGCGTTAATTGCAATTAAGTAATATATCTTGCTTATATGGTTGGCTAGCATTAAATGCTGAAATGAGTATTTTTTTTAATTATTTTCTTTCATTGGCTAGGAATATTTTGCAGTCCGGATCCTGGCCATCAAACATGAAATACATCACGTGTGAGGATTACGACGGGACAAACACACCAAATCACACAATCGACCTTAAATCGGCTTTCATTGAGGTGACCGAGCCAACCACTTTCGGTCCGTTTGAAATACCAAAAGGCGGAAAAATGCAATTCAACGGTAACACTTACATGAAGTTTGATATGGACATTAACGCCGTTTCCATCCGTAGCGGCGCATCCGTTAATACGCGCAGTCTCGGAACATGGGAAGCGAGCTTAAATGCACCGATAAATGTAGCAAATGAGGCGGAAATAAAAAATCTTACTGCCGATGTTGTTTATCGTGTCTATACGGTTGTGGTAAGTGCGAGTGGATAAAATAATATATTTTAAGCGACAACAATGGTAACCAGCGTAAAACCCGTTTATTTCAGCAAGCGCCATTCATAATGCGAGACCCAACGGCACCAAAGGGCTTCAAAGGATACTGCATCGATCTGCTCAACAAAATTGCCGAGATCGTCGAATTTGACTATGAAATACGCGAAGTGGAGGACGGAAAGTTTGGCAACATGAATGAAAACGGCGAGTGGAATGGTATAGTACGGAAGCTGATCGACAAGCAAGCAGATATCGGACTCGGCTCGATGTCTGTAATGGCCGAGCGGGAAACAGTTATAGACTTTACCGTCCCATACTATGATCTAGTTGGGATCAGTATTATGATGCAATTGCCTAGCACGCCGAGTTCGCTGTTTAAATTTTTAACCGTGCTGGAAACGAATGTGTGGCTCTGCATTTTGGCTGCCTACTTCTTTACCAGCTTTCTTATGTGGATATTTGACCGCTATAGTCCATACAGCTACCAGAATAATCGAGAGAAGTACAAGAACGACGACGAAAAACGGGAGTTCAATATTAAAGAATGTCTGTGGTTCTGCATGACATCGTTGACACCGCAAGGTGGCGGAGAAGCACCAAAGAATCTGTCCGGTCGCTTAGTCGCTGCCACATGGTGGTTGTTTGGGTAAGTAGTAGCAGTATTGATAGAAGGAAAATTATGTTTCCATTGTGTGCCGTTTCCATCCGCGAGGTTACACAGCAGGTGTAATTATCATTGCATTTCTGTCATTATGTCATTATTCAACAGATTTATCATCATTGCCTCGTATACGGCTAATTTGGCAGCTTTCTTGACTGTATCCCGACTAGACACGCCAGTTGAATCACTGGATGATTTATCAAAGCAGTACAAAATTCTGTATGCCCCACTGAATGGATCATCGGCTATGACGTACTTCCAGCGAATGGCTGACATTGAAGCTAAATTTTACGAGTAAGAAGTGCCATATACCGGCTCATGTTGCTGAAAGGATATGATCATGTTGCTTACTTATTTTAATACTTTCTGGCAAACGCAGGATTTGGAAGGAGATGTCGCTCAATGACTCTCTGACAGCGGTTGAGCGATCGAAGCTAGCTGTCTGGGACTATCCGGTAAGCGATAAATACACAAAGATGTGGCAAGCCATGCTTGAGGCAGGTTTACCGAATAGTCTCGAAGAAGCCGTACAGCGCATACGAAATTCGACATCTGCCTCTGGATTCGCATTTCTGGGCGACGCAACCGACATACGCTACCAAGTGTTGACAAATTGCGATTTACAGATGGTTGGCGAAGAGTTTTCTCGCAAACCCTACGCGATCGCCGTCCAGCAAGGATCACCGCTGAAGGATCAGTTTAACAATGCGTATGTATTAATTTGTTATTCCTTTTTGCGTTTTCTAACCCACTCTTTTCTTCGCTATTTAGTATACTGATGCTACTGAATCGACGCGAGCTGGAAAAGTTGAAAGAACAATGGTGGAAGAATGATGACGTACAAAACAAGTGCGAAAAGCCAGATGACCAGTCGGATGGCATCTCGATACAAAACATCGGAGGCGTATTCATCGTAATATTTGTGGGGATAGGGATGGCGTGCATTACGTTATTGTTTGAGTTTTGGTATTACAAGTATCGAAATAACTCCAAAGTGATCGATGTTGCCGAATCAACGGACCAGCAACACGGTGGAACAATAGTCAAAAATGTTCGTCCCGCTGGTAAGCTTATGAAGCAAGATTCGTTAAAGGACTCAACAAAAGGTCACAATTATCAAAACCTCCGAACACGCACCTTGATGCCGAATTTGAGCAAGTTTCAACCTCGCTTCTAAAGTAATGCGTTTTTGACTGCGCTTTGGAAGTACAACGAAAACATACTAATGCCTCGTAAGCTTTACGAGGATTAGTACGACTACGGATAGTTATGAACTGTATTTTTTTTTAAATTTTAACATATGAATTTAATGGGGATATATATGTAACTATCTTTACCATTCATGTATAACGATTTGTGCATTTTGAGCAATTCTTTGAATTATGCAACAAAACGCTAACAAATAAATGAAATTGCAATAATAAATACAAATGATAACTGTTGTTTCCGCGGAATTTAAATGTTTAGAGGCTTGAACGTTTATTTACACCTGATCCTGACTGACTATTCGGCTGCTTGGTACTTGCAAATACGCCTCAAAAGCTTTATAGGAAGGCCGGCATGATCGCGTAATCGCAGTGCGGATTAAGGGTATCCCTAGGCAATAAGAGTTGAGGCCCCTTGTAAATGGTTAATGGTGTTCGAGAGAGGTGGAGGATTGAAACTAACTTAAAATGCGTCGCCCCTACGATAATCAGTCACAGGCTAAAATGTTAAATTTTGCTGATGGTGCAAATTCGGCAGCCTCGGGCACTCAACGTATCCTTCCGGGGTCTTGTCGCTAGTACTATGTTCATAGGGCATACTACAGACTAGCGATTACGCCCGTACATGCCCCAGGCGACCGCCTAATCCGCCTACCGTTAGATCGCCACTGGTAAGTCGTAATTGTTGGGAACGATTTCGAGTAGCAATACGTTCAGGACCGCTAAAGGATCCCCGTTACAATCCATAGCTTATCAATCAATTACCGTTGCCCACAAATGCGTAGCTTTAAACCAGCGGTTTTCAACCGGTGGAGAATTTCTCCCAAGGGGGAAATGTTAAGAGGCGAAAGAACTCGGTTGGAGCTAAAGCCTATCTAACTTTACAAACAAACAAACAAACAAACAATCAAGGGAGAAATTTTGCTTTTTTAAGGTGTAATTTTTGTTGAAAATTTCGCAATACTATGGATGGTCACGATCTCGATCGATGAGTGGCACATTCAGTTGAGGAGAACGCTAGAATTACGCTGAACCACAGTAAGAAAGAAAAGTCTGGTTTTATTGTATATCATGTATACTTTATTTATGTTATTTATTTTCATAATTTACTTTAATATGTGTATTCTTCTTGATCTTCTTTCTTTCCCTGTATGGGGAGCTCTAACCGTACGAGATGCGAATCCATGACGTGCATACAACTAGGTTGCGACTTGATGACTGCCTTACGTGATCGTATAAATCTAACGAGGTTTGAAAATGGTACCCGTTCGATAGGTCAGTGATCGACGTATCCGTTTGCCACGCAAAGCTAGTCCGTTAGGTAGTATAGCAGGTTGACGGATATATACGCCCCTTTTCTTAGGCGTCCAGGCATGGAAAATGGCTTCGCTGTTCTTTGGTAAATTAACCCCGATCCATCCTGCGGATGATAACAATATGTCACAGACAGTAAGATGCTTCTCTAGTATACCATGTACGAGAATATTAGGGACGCATTCCAACAATGGAAATTTTTCTAGCCGCTCCTGACTTCCAAAGGAACACCTAGAAATTCCGTGCCGAGGAGCGCCTCGTACAGCGCCGGTGCGTCCAATGTTTGGCAAATGATCGTTGGAAGCATGTTAGAAGCATAAAGAATCACGCGAATTGAATCTGGACCTTCAACAAAATCTAATCGTCCTAAACCACCCAGAAGTAAGGTCATACCCCTTTTCAACAGATAGATCCTAGGTCGGATAATCTGTTTTGGAACTGTAAGAACAATCTCCTCCGTGGTAAGAAGATCCAGTATTTGATCGGGCTGAACAACACCGGGTGTATCGTAGCACCATTTGGAATTGATGTACTTTTCATTTTTCTCGTTCAATGTAAATATCGGTAATGGTGCGTCACTTCTTTGTGTCACTGAGAAATGATCAAACAATTCTCCCTTTTCCTTCTCAAAGGTAAGACCAATGTGACCGAGAAGTGTAGGCTGCTTTGAATCTTTTGTAGCATTTTTCTGTTCACGTCGCAGTTTTTCGTTTGCCTGTTTTATGTAGCGCTCTTGTTGTAATCGTTTCATTCTTAAGAAAAGCCGATGGTCAGACGGCCGCAAAATTGGAAACTTAAGCATTCTTATGGTAGTGCCAGGCCATGGACTTGCCGTTGCCTTTTGAATCAAATCTGTCGCTTGAACCTTGCATAGGTCAGAACGAAGTAAAGCATTAAATAGTGTGCTCTTGCCAACATTCGTGCAACCAACCAAATATACGTCTCCTCGAGTTCCCCAAACATTGTGGATTTTCGTAATTAACTCCTCTACTCCGTATCCTGTGCTGGCTGATATGAGCGAAACATGTTTAATGTTATTCCTAGAAAATCCAGATTCAATAACGCTTCTCGTTAAACATTGTCGTACGTTCTCCAGGTAGCCAGCACTGTCCTGCGGCAAAAGATCGACTTTATTGCCTACCACGATGATGGGTCGTTGCACTCCCAAAATCTCAGAAAGCCCAGGCCATATGGAACATGGAAAATCCAGAACATCTACAAGCAGCACAGCAAGAGCTTTCTTTGTTTTTATCGAAGACAGAATTCCTATATAATCGTTGGCCGAAACTGTAACATTTACAGCAACATTGTAGTGTTTTAGGAAATGACACCGCTGGCAATTAGTTGTCTGTGCAGGAAATAAACAAAATTATCATGAATGAAAACATTAAATAGCATTTTCATCACTAACATTATACGCCTGAACCATCTATGGCGTATATTTGAGATAAACAATGCAGTGTTCCGTACAATCTATCTTCTGATTCTATTAACTCACCAACAGCTGTTCTTTCGATTTTCCTTTGAACAATTGACCAGGTAATAGCCCGGAATGCTTGATTCGATGCAGTGTAGCAAAGCACCGCATCCACCACAAGGAATTGTAGAGGCAGGTTCATTCGGATCAGGTGTACCGTAAAATGATGTAACATTTTCTTCAGTTTCGTCGTAATATTCAAAATCTGACATCCATTCTCCTGTAGATAATTTTCCATTAGGCTCTTGTATCGAGTTTTGGTGTGTTTTCACTTGTAAGGTGAGATGCTGGTAAGGCAATTGATGTGTAGATGGACGGTCTGCAATTTCGACACACGATTCGTAGCAATCTGATCGTTCATCACGCGGTGGGGTTTGCAGTTGCTTTAAAACTAAAGCAAACGGTTTCACAGCAGACGTTTTTTTGAACTCATTTTGTTCGTACTTTTTTAACTTAGATTCTAGTATCTTGTTTTGCTTATAACCCAATTTTAATTGATGTTTTTCTATGAAAGAGCTATACAACAGTTTGTCTTTCCACTTGCTATAGAGTGTATCCGTGTTATTTACATCAGTCGAAATAAGAGTTTTCGATTGATTCACTAATCTACGGTTTAGATTCAATTGACAATATCTTAATCCTGCCACACTTTTCCATTTGAGCAAATCAAATGCTGGAAAACTTCTTAACATTTTGCAAGTCCTCACATGTGCGTTCGAATTGATACAATAACAAATAATATATTCCCAAGAAGCAAAATCCATCAAAACACCGATTGTTGTATAAATTGACATTTGTCAAATCGATTTCCCAACCAACAAAAAAAAACTTCCATACACCCAATATGCACGAGGCCACAAGAGTGACAAAATGCCGCTGGACGGATTATCAAGCTTGCGGATTGAAATGGTGCGGATTACCGAGCGTGAACAGTACAATCGGTCCCCGAGATACACGGAACCTCTTATCGTGTGTTTACATTAGCCCTCTCGAACTAGTGTTGGGAATTCCGTTAAAATAAAGGAACGGAACGGAACTGGTTTATTTTGGAAAATGAATTTTGAGTTGTTTTTTTTTTGTTTCGCTTACCGCAATAAATAATCTTGTGAGCATGTGACAGAGCGCAGGCAACACAGGCTGTGTACGAGAACTACACTGAGACTGCAGGTGAGAGATGGCTGTGAGAGAATTGACAACTAGTTTCTCACGCCGGTGTATGTAGAAGCTCCGAAAAGCGCCGAGATGAGACTTTTAAAATGCTGTTGGAAAAATCCATTTAATCGCTAAAATAAAGTCAAAAAAGTTTCTTTTACCTTTTAATAATATTTCTACGATTATTAGACTGCAAAAATGCAAACTATAATTGATCGTACGCTATAAACTGCCAATTTAATTTTTTCTCAGCTCCATCGTTCTTTGCATGCTGAGGAGATGTCTCTCACCGAAAATGCTGTCACTCGCTGTCAAAGTATGCTGTCAGTTATTTTCTTAGCTGCTTTCTCGGTGAAACGCTCTCATGCAGCAAGCAACAACCGGACCTGTTGTGTCCGCACAAATTCAACATAAAGACGGTGGTGTACGGCACAAACATAATATATATTTAACAACTATCTTTGGTATATGTAATACAATAAACACACGCACGTAATGCGGGGAGAGGACAACTGGTCCTGCTCGCGCCGCGATCCTCACTGAGGACCTCACCGGATGACAGCCCTGCTGTCAACGGCGAGCCCTCAGGGTGAGGCAGCGGTCTGTCCAAAACAGGACCACACCGGTTTTTGAAAAGAACGGAACGCACGAACGATAGCACCTTGCTAACAATATTGAAGCGGCAAAGAACAAAACGGGATGTAATGGAAGGAAAGAACGAAATCAACAGAACGGAATTAACAGAAAAAACGGAAAGAACAAAATGAACGGAACGGAAAGAAGAAATGAACGTAACGAAACAGAATGAACGGAACAGCCAACTAAAAGAACTTTTTACTAGGTTTGAGCCGGAACGGCCAACACTATCTCGAACCTTTCGAAACTGAGCTACTGGATTCCCGCAAGTGATGGAAAACCATCCATCGAATCCATCATACCCTCAACTCCATCAAAGTCAAGGACCGTAAAGATATCAGGTCAAGTTATAAGCCCGTTTTGACAGCTAGGTGGAAGAAGAATCGACGAAGAAAACTGACAGTTAGTTTTCCGTGTTTAGCGAACACTTCAAGTTCTCGAAGGAAAATTTCCATTTTAAATCACGGGCTGTGTTCTAAAGGCCGGGCTACATTGATCGTACTCGCAAGTGTAATTTTATATTCACTAGCGCATCTGGCGGCGACCAGCGCAAGCTAGATGTGGGTATAATTTAATTGCCAAAATTATTCATGCTTGGTGTCTCATCAAGTTTCGACCAGGCTACCTGTTTGCCGTAGGAAATGTTGATAAACGTCCATAAATTGCAACAAAGTAGGCCGTTAATTGTTGTTGTTGGACAAATCGTCATTCATACAAAGCGCTGGGCAACATTTTTCCCCATCTTCCATTCTCTATCCATCATTGGGTAAAATTATAGCCTCGTCGACCCAAAACGTTTTTTGACAGATAAATTATGCCAGCATTTAGCTTCCACCCGTCACCGCTAGATGGCGTACGCGTTCACAAAAATATACTACGGAGTACGATCGATGTAGCCCGGCCTTAATAAACTATAATATTTACCCAAATTGATCTCCACCAAATATTGACCATGCAAAACGTAAACAATCCATCAATACATATACAAGCGGAAAACCATCTGTCAAAATCGGAGCCCAGGGGGGGGATCGCCAAAAGCGCTATAACTAGGCCCTACCCGCAAATTTCCGTTAAATGCCTTCTTATCGCCTTGTAATCGCCGGCGAATTGAAGGCGATCAGCAGTGCATTTAGCAGTAATTAAATGCCTTTGAAATATGTCAATGAAAATTTCGCTTTTAATTTGAAATTTGAAATTGCAACTGTCAAAAGAAAACCTTACAAGCGTCTTCAGCACTGCACTGTTGTAGTGTTCCCAGATATGAGCGTGAGATTCGATAGCACGATTTACGTGTTATGTTCTCTTGCGTTAAGCTCTGAGCTATTTCACTTTATTAAAGATAGTCTACATTATTCGGTTGTTAAATACCAACTCATTGAAAGGTAATAATATATCAAACTCATTTCGATAACTAAAATAAAAGGAAAAATGAGATACATATTTCTCCCATCCTGATAATGAACGGTGAACATAGTGTAATTATTATGTTTTTTTAAAAAAGTATTATTTTAATTTCGCTTCACATAAATTTTGTTTCAAGTAATTATAGTAAGAAAAAATTAATTTAAAAAGAAATAAACGCAAAAAAAAGATCATAAAAATCTGGATTTGAACACACGCTTTCTCGGTTCGGAACCAAAAGCGTTGTCACTGCTCTATTTGGCAGTTACATTGGTATAGGTGCAAATTCAGTATATAAACAAACTAAGATGGCGGCAAGCTATCTGTTCTCCTTGAATCAAAAAGTTGAAAGATTTCGAAGAGAACCCGTTACAGCCGTGAAAGTTTCGGTTGAAATCTTTATTCGCCTTCTAAGGCGACTAAGGCCTTAAATGCCTTCTGAATGCCTTCAAAGCCGTTTAATGCTGGTAGGGGGGTAACTGTACCAGTTTTCGGCACACTAGTGCAGCAGTTTCACAAAAACTGCTCACAAATAAACATTTTTTATTATTTTTCATGAAAGTGATGTTATTCTGGTTGATAAACTATCATAATATGTTACACTATTTTTTATTTGCCGGTTCAAAGCCCTTTTTCATAAATACAGTAGAACGTCGATTATCCGGGGGCGGGTTAACCGGCGGGCGGCTTAACCGTGCGCATAAATGTGACAGCTGTTCAAACGTACGGCGAACATTTGCAGCCATAGTCAAGTGGGCAACCAGTTTGTTGTGCAGCTTTGTAGTGTCTAGTGGAATTTTCGAAATTCATTTTTGTTCATGAACAGCTGTTAAACCTATAGTTATTGATTAAAATAATATTCTACTAACGATTAATCGATTGATTCAAGGTGAATTAATCATAAAACTAGTGGATTTTATAATTTTTATATGAATTTGACATTTCTTGGACCATTATCCGTGCAAATCGATTAACCGGCAACCGTCCGGTCCCGAGCTGCCCGGATAATCGACGTTCTACTGTATTTGCTAATTTTAGCATCCCATCTCAAGTCCCGGGGACATTGATCATAATCACTGGTGTAATTGCAATTTTCACTAGCGCATCTGGCGGCGGCTGGTGGAAGCTATTTTGGCCATCGATAGACAAGACCATTCCCTTGTCGGACTCAAAATTTAGTAGTATTTTCATCGTTTTTTGACGCGGTGGCTGAAATACGTGTGTAACACATATAACATGTGTATTACAAAACTTTTCCAACCCGGCTTAAGTAAAAATTACGGAAAAATAACGTATTTTCTGAATCGGTTTGAATTTTGTGCCAAAATACTTCGGTCAGCCGCCGCCAGATGCGCTAGATAAATCGAAATTACACTAGCGATTACGAACAATGTACCTGTACCTTAAGGCCGGGGGTCACTGTCCGTACTCGCTAGTGTAAAGGCCGGGCTACATTGATCGTACTCGCAAGAGTAATTTTTATATTCACTAGCGCATCTGGCGGCGACCAGCGCAAGCTAGATGTGGGTATAATTTAATTGCCAAAATTATTCATGCTTGGTGTCTCATCAAGTTTCGACCAGGCTACCTGTTTGCCGTAGAAAATGTTGATAAACGGCCATAAATTGCAACAAAGTAGGCCGTTAATTGTTGTTGTTGGACAAATCGTCATTCATACAAAGCGTTGGGCAAAATTTTTCCCCATCTTCCATTCTCTATCCATCATTGGGTAAAATTATAGCCTCGTCGACCCAAAACGTTTTTTGACAGATAAATTATACCAGCATCTAGCTTCAACCCGCCTCCGCTAGATGGCGTACGCGTTAACAAAAATTTCACTACGGAGTACGATCAATATAGCCCGGCCTTTAAGGCCTCGCTACACGACCCGAAAGCTCGAGGTGAAAATTCAAAATTCTGAAATCTTCACGTCAAAAAGTTTACGGGTCGTGTAGCCGCGTTTTGTGTACCATCGTGCACACAAAAACCACTGTCATATGAAGCAAGCGAAAACTTGTGAACAACTTTCGCCAAATGAATATACAGGCGGTCCCCGACATACACGGTTAATGGGGACCGAAAACGGCCGCAAAATACCACGTATCTCGAATTTCCGCGTAAGTCGAATCTCGTGATTTCCAGCCAAAATATTCCTAATTTTCGTGCAATTTTGCAAGTAGGGGGTGGTTTTAGCCACCAAATTAATTGTTTGATATATTTCTACTGAATTGAATAGTTTTAAATCTTTTGAAATGGTATTTCACATTTGATCAATACGGAAATTATTTGGTATTTCACAATGGATGTGTCAAATCAGTACAATTTGCTCAAAGAACTGTCAAATTTGGAAAACCGCGTATCTCCGAATCCGCGTATAAGAGGTACCGTGTATCTCGGGGACCACCCCGTAGATACTCATTAAATGTGTAAAGAGTGGTTGACTGCCGGATTATACGCGTGACAACACAATTGTTTAGCTGTGATAATGATCTTATTTTTCCTTTTCTTCTTCTTCTTCTTCTTCTTCTTTGGCGAGTGAGGATGTATCACCGACAAACCGACGTGACACTGATGTTACAAAAGTGTCCCACACGAAAGTACTGTCATTTACCAGTGAGGCGAACACTTCTGTCAAAGCAAGGATAATGTATTTAGAAGGTTGATTTTTATCGCTTTTGCTGGGCGACATTGTGGGGGACATCTGTCACTCTCTGCATACAAATTTCATTACCCCGCACCAACCCTCCCCGATTTTTATACCGGAGCCCCCGGAAGAGAAATGTCAAGTCGAGAAATGTCATTTTGCTCTGAACAATCACCTTGTCATTTATAACACCTTGTGTCAAAGTAAGCTCTGTTCACTGCTGCTTCGATGTAAACAACTTTTCTAAATACAAATTGCGAAGGAAGTGTGAGAGCGTTTCTACATACACCGCGACTGCAGCTGAGAGATGGCTGTGAGAGAATTGACAACCGGTTTCTCACGCTGGTGTGTGTAGAAGCTCTGAAAAGCACCGAGATGAGACTTTTAAAATGATGTTGAAAAAATCCATTTTAATCGCTAAAATGAAGTCAAAAAAGTTTCTTTTACTTTTTAATAATATTTCTACGATTATTAGACGGCAAAAATGCAAACTAAAATTGATCGATCGCTATAAACTGCCAATTCATTTTTTTCTCAGCTCCATCGTTCTTTGCATGCCGAGGAGAATTCTCTCACCGAAAATGCTGTCAGTCGCTGTCAAAGCATGCTGTCAGTTATTTTCTCAGCTGCATTCTCGGTGTATGTAGAAACGCTCTGAGGCACGATTTTGTGAGAATTATTTGACAAAACACCCAGGAAAATCATTTTATAAGTTTCCAAATCAATGCAAAAGATGTGAGAACTACATAAAACAATACGCATTAGAATTTGCGAAGAAAAACAAAAAGGGGATTTAGCAGTTTCTTCTCTGTGTCAGTGTAGTAAGCGAATCATTATAGAGATGGCGCTAGTGTTTAGCGTATTTTCATTTGAAATAAGGAGACAACTTTTGAAGCTCATTTTGTTCGAAGTGTCACATCGGTTTGTCGGTGGATGTATTCCCTTACATTTGACGTTTCAAATGTACAGGCGTCCCCCGAGTTACAACCCCCTCGAGTTACGACGATTCGCAGATACGACGATTTTGATTTGGATAGTTTAATGTCGTCATTGACAAGAAATTGATGTATTTTTTTGAATTTCTGGGCTGCTAACCGTTATACACATATTCCTAAAGATTGCACAACTATCCGATCTTGAATATCTATATCGTGTAAACAGATTTTGGAGGAAAATTAATACATTATTTTAAATAAAATAAACGATTACATAATTTCCGACTCTTCAAATTTGGTTATAAACTTTATATTCACAGATATTCGATGTACAACTATTTCGACTAACGCGTTGCTTTGGGCCATTTTTTTCGGTCCCAAATACAGTCGTATCTCGGGGGACACCTGTATTCAGAGTTTTACCCACTCTTTATTTTAACCTGACATTTGTTTTTTTTGTTATTTAGTTATTTTTGTTTTGAATTTATTTTTGTCTTTCTGTGCTATTTTGTTTGTATTTTTTTAAATTTTTATTTGATTTTCCTTCATGAATTTGGTAATTTTTTTAAATTTCATATCCTGATTTTTGTTTCCATCTTTCCTTTAATCTGTCAAATGTTATGTCTCCTCTATTTGTTTCGTATTTTTTGCAGTTAAAAACCATATGCCGCTCTGTGTTTTGTGTTTGGCATATTTGGCACACTCCTGATTCTACTAATTTCATTTTGACCAGCCAAAATGATGACAGGTCGTGTCCAGTTAACAATTTGTTTATTGTTCTAACTTCTTCTGGGTATATGTCAATATCTTTCTCGCACGGTATCATTTCAAATTTTCTTTGAAATGCCTGGAATTTTTCTCCTTTGTTTTGACATTGTTCCTCGTACCAGATTTTTGTTTTCTTTATCATTTCTATTTTGTATCTTTCATACGCATCTACCAATCTTATTTTGTTTTCTGTTGTTTTATTTGATATTGTCCCTTCTTTAGCTAATCTATCCGCACATTCTTTTCCATGTATTCCTACATGTGCGGGTATCCACCATATTTTTGCCTTTGATCTATTTCCTATTTCTATTATATTATACATCGTTTCTTCAATTTCTTCCTCATCTTTGGCTTTTTTCAGGATATCATAACTATCCGTGTATATTGTTGGTTTCTCCATCTTTAATTCTTCTGCCATTTTCATAACTATTTAAATTGCTGTCAGTTCTATGATTGCTATACATGCTTCGTTATTTGCTTTAATGCTACATTTCCATTTATGTTTTTATCTGCAGCCACTATAGCAAAATCATCCGTGTACTGTATTAGCCTAATTTTTGGTATTTTGTGTATCCTACTATGTATTTTTCTCGTATAAATATTAAATAATGTTGGGGACATCACGTCACCCAGTGGCATTCCATCACTGACTAGTTTTTGATTATTTTTTTTATTACATTCTAATTCTATGGTCCTATTTTTAAAAATTGACTAATCCAGGTTATTATTTGGCTATTCATGTTTGTCTTGACGAGTTCTTCTATCAGTATTTTAAGTTTTACGTTATTATATGCGTTTTCTAGGTCTGCAAAGATAATACCTATTTTTCTCTTTTGTTTTTTCTTTTTTTGTATCTAGTTCAGTAAATAGTTTGTGCACATTTGGGTTGATTTATTTTTTCTGAAACCAAAAGACCTGTCTGGGAGTATTTTATTTATCGCACAGTGTTTATTTATTTTTTTTAGGACTGCCGAATTGCCTACTTTCATAATCGTATTGATTAATGATATGAATCTATAATCTTCTACTTTTGTTTTGTCTCTGTTTGGTTTTTGTATTGCTATAGATTTTATTCTTTTTAGCTCTTTTTTTATTTTCCCTTATTCCACATCTCGTTTATTTCGTCCCTTATAATTTCTTATGTTTCTGGGTTAATGTTTTTCAGCATTTCGTATGTTATTTTATCTATTCATGGAGCTGATTTTTTCTTTTTGTTTCGAATTTTTTGCCTTCTTCGTCTCTTCTTCGTCTATCAGCTTGTTTTGTTTATAAATTCAGGTATGTTTATTGATTCAATATCTATTTTTTCATTTTTTCCATATGTTTTTCTGAGAAGTTCTCTCGCCGATTCTTCGTTGTTATGGATTATATTTTCTTCTCTTATCATTTCTTGCTTACCATCTAACTTTTTAACTAGCCTCCATAGTTCCTTTGTCATGGTGTTTTTGTTTATTTTTCTATTGACTTTTTGTAGAAAAATAGATTTTTCTTTTTAGTACTGCTTCATTTTTTTGTACTCTATGGCATCTTTTATATTTTTTGTATTGTTGTATATTGTTCTTGCTGTATTTCTTTTTTTTTTTCCTTTTCACATCTACAATGCGGTCATTTTGAGTTTACGGGCTCCTGTCTAAAAGATTTCGGATGAGATTTCAGCTCTCGAAGCTAAAATCTTTTTGACGTAAAGTTTTCGCCTGGCCCTCCCTTTTGACCGAAAACTTTTTGACATTTCGATTCATGTAGCGAGGCCTTTAAGATTGAAAAAGTACATGCTTCGGCACATGGTGTAAATAAAACAAATGCCAGCTCAATAGTATCGCTAAACATGTCAACACCTGGTCCCTAACCGTTCAAATAGACATGGAGCAACCACGTCTCGCGCGACAAAAAGTTGCTCAAAATTTTACTCCGCGTAGATCAAAGTTGCTCATTTTACCCAGTCAACCTGCTTGTTTTTTTGTTTGAAAATATAAAAAATAAGTTAAAATGTGCTAAAATACATCTTTTGAGTTTTAGATTAACCCTGTTGCAGGCAACCGGCTACCCGTGTAGCTAAATTTATCATTTAGCTCATCATTGTAGCTCATTTATCTGATTCTAGGAATCCGATTGACTTGAAATTTGGCATATGTGTGTAATCTACAGCCATCTCTCTAAGGATTTTGTTTGCAGAATTTTTTGAGTATAATTAACCTGTTTTTTAGAATTATTTTTTACTATACCCCTATTCCACGCATCCGGGCTACACGGGTAGCCAGAGACTTTGGAGGCTTATAACTTTTGAAAGCGTAATCCAATATCGATGCAATATTCTGATGAAAATTAAATAAACTATTGCAGTTTCTATAACTTTGCATAGATTGGTTCAACTCGCTACCGTTTTTAGTAATAGGTTTTAAAAATTGACAGGTTTTTTTTTAATTACAAAATGTAAAAAATATGTTTTCAGTTGCATTTTCAATTTTCATGGCAAAATAGCTCTAATAGTTTTAAGAACTGTAATAGTGGTGGGAGCTCGGAATCTGACCTACCCGATTCCGATTCCATGTTTGGAATCAATTTCGGAGCCGTTTCCGATGCTGGAATCGATTCCGATTCCGGAGTCGATTTCGGAGCCGATTCCGGAGCCGATTCCGAAGTTGGTTCCGTCACCGATTCTGGAGTTGGTTCCGATGCCGGTTCTGGAGTTGAGTCCGGAGCCGATTCCAGAGTCGACTCTGGAATCAATTCCGGGATCGGCTGCGAAATCGATTCCAGGATCGGATCCAGATCGTCTCCGGAATCGGAATCGACTTGGGAATCGCAATTTGCGCCGGTAACGGAATCAGGCTTGAATCGAGAAATGGAGTCAGCTCCGGAATGTGAATTAGTTTTTGAATTGAAATAAGAAGTGTGGGAAGCCAATTCCGGAACCGATTCCGATTTCGGAGCTGATTCTGATTCCGGAGCCAAATACGATTCTGGAGCCAATTCCAATTCCGTAGCCAATTCCGATTAAGGAGCCGATTCCGATTAAGGAGCCAATTCCAATTACGGAGCCGATTCCGGAACCAATTACTGAACTAATTACGGAGCCGATTCCGGAACCAATTACGGCGCCGATTCCGGAATCGATTCCGGAAACCCTACTATCCGGAATCGATTTCAGAAAACTTCGGAGCTAGCCGTAATCGATTCCGACGAAATCTTGATTTTCCCTATAACTAAACTGTATGTTACACGTCTTGCATACATTTTTCAGAATTTTTCTATGAACCATAAAAAAGATAAAGGAGTTTTGATTTGAATGAAAACCGTTACAACACACCTGTCATAATAATTTTATAAAATGCACATTTGCGACAAATGCAAAAACTTCATAAAATGGTATCTAAATAGTATCATCGAAACCCCTGTAATTTGACACTATAGCCGTGTGAGAGTTCAAAACTGCCAAAGTTTACACTATTATAAATGACATGAAACACATTTTTTATCTCTACATTAGCGAAATTTATTCATTACCATATTTAATAAAAAAAACTATGATTCGCTTACATTCACAATACCATACGAAATTAACGTTTTTTCCATGTGTACTTCCTTCGGGCACCGGCTTGACCAGGCTTCTTACGTTCTCGACGACGATAGTCACGAGTTAGCAAACCAGCTTAAAAAGTAGACTTATGTTCAGTAAATAATTCAAAACTATTTCAAAGAATAGGGAAAATAACTAAAAAGGGGAATACTTACCAACACGCATTCTAGCAATCTGATCCTCGTCGACAAAACTACGTAATGCCATCGCAATACCCCAACGCACAGCGCCTGCCTGTGATGACGGCCCGCCACCAGAAACGTTAGCAGTAACATCAATTTTTCCATACATTTTAGTAAACAGCAGAGGGAAAAGAACCTAATGAAAAAATGATAATTTTCTATTAGAACCATATTGATTTCAGTGGAACACATTTTTTCAAGAACCAGAATATATATCGTACATTTGGACAATCTACGACGAATCCTTTTGTGTGTATTAACTTTCCTTAACCCAATTCTTGGCATTCGGCTACCAGGGTAGCAAAATCGATTTTGATTGCTTATTCATCAGATTCTAGGAATCCTATTGACTTGAAATTTGGAATGTGTATGTAAACATATTACAGCTGTCTTACTTTGAAAAGTTTCGTCGATTTTTGTTTTTTTTAATACATTATTTTTAGAATATTTTTTTTTGCAATACCCATACATTCCAGGTAATCGGGCTACCCGGGTTGCCTGTGAGTTTGTTGATATTAGTGGCTTGTATCGCATACCATTTCGATTGCGATTGAAATCGAAATCCGATGAACAAAAGTTCATTTTGAATGAACAAAATTCACTTTAGCATCGCATACGGATTGTTAATTCGATCGTAATCGAAATCGAAAAGTCAGTTTCGACAAGTAGACAAATCCTATGTAAAACATCGAGCAGTCGACAATTTTGTCGACAATTGGTATCGCGTACGCGTATAGAACGCGCTCTTTATCGATCGAATTCATTTCGACTAGGTAAGGGGTAGTCGAAATCTTTTGGATAATCTGATTTCATTAGTGTTGGCCGTTCCGATCCGAACCTAGTAAAAAGTTCCGTTCTTTATGTAGGCCGTTCCGTTCCGATCCTTTATACAAAATCGTTCCGTTCCGTTCATTCCGTTCTTTCCGTTCTTTCCGTTCATTCCGTTCCGTTCCGTTCATTGCATTCATTCCGTTCCGTTCCGTTCATTTCGTTCTTTCCGTTTATTCCGTTCCGTTCAATCCGTTCTTTCCGTTCACTCCGTTCCGGTCTTTGCCTCTTCAATACTGTTTGCAAGGTGCTATCGTTCGTGCGTCCCGTTCTTTGAAAAAACCGGTTTTGTCCGGCTGTTGCTTGCTGCATGCAAGATAACTGTTCACTCTTTCTCGCACACAGTATGTGTTGCCTGTGCACTCTCCCATGCTCACAGGAATATTCATCGCACTTCGTCGCGTATCGTTTATAAAAATCGTGATAAGCGAAACCAAAAATGGTGTTGCATTTGGTATTCTGGTGCAATTTGTAACATCTATTATACTTTTTGTTATAATTTAGCTTGTTTTAACTAGACAAATAACTATTAGGGTAAGTGTACCAATTGTGGCAATAGCACCAATTATGGCTATAACGAACACTGTTTTTGCTCTAAAACAGTCTTTTTGCATTCTAAAACCACGGAAGGATTTTTCTTTTCAAATATGAACATTTTAACACATTTGTGCTTCATTAGTTCCATGCTGGTCACTTTCATTTGTTAAATATCACCCTTTTAAAATGTGTTGACAAGATTTTGGTATCTCTTACCATTTTGCTAAGAGGAGCACTGTAGGATATTAGCGATTTTCAAGCACCTAACCATAATTTCATCTCAAAATCATCATTTTGGTGCAAAATATTAGTTATTTAACGACTACGCATCAAAATTCACCAAAATTTCATCGAAAGTATGCCTTTTTTCTGTACGTCCATAATTGGTACAACTAACCTTCGGTGTACCAAATATCGCAGTATGCTATGGATGCTTTGTTGACAACTGTCGTTTTGGTCGTTGTGCGTAGTTTACAAGTGATCAAATTGGGGTTTCTCGTTGTTATTTTCGCAATATAAGTGTTATTTTGTGTTTTAAGCATCATTTTCTTGTAAAGTGTTCAAATCAGTAATCAGTGGAAAAGTCAGTATAATGAAATCGAACCAGTTTCACCAAAATAATACAGCTTTGAATGACTTTCATACGAAGAAAGCGAAATCTGAAGCCGCTCGTGTCGCCTTATTGCCAAATACGCTTTTGTTCTTCCCTGATCGATAGTTAGTGCTAGTCTTGGCTAGAAGTATCTTGGTCAGAAGATAGTTGAAATATGGATACGATTCTTTATTTAAACAAATTCGAACAGACCACCCTGATTGTCTGTGCTTCTCTTCGTATCGCGCTGAAACGGGTGGCTGGCTTCGGTATAGCTTCCAGGTGATGTGAAAGATTGTCAGGTGTGTGTCCAAGTACGGTGTCAAAGGTGTACGAAAGTATTTTTTTATGATTAGCCACATCAATTGTGCGATTAATTGAGCGTGGATATCAATACAACCAGTGTTAGAAAACGGACATTTTAAAATGTTAATTTTACGTATTTAATGGTGGCTACATGCATTATATTGGTGCAGTGAACTTATTTTTACTTGATTTCAGTTAAAACAATGTCACAAAGTAATTTTTGGTGTAAATATCCACGAGTTTTGGCCTACAACCACAATTGGTACAGCTATGGCGAATTGCTAGGAACACTATAGCCATAATTGGTAACTTGAGATGCAATTTTTAATCGTAATTTTCTGTTGTTTCGCTGAACATTGAGTCAAAATAAAAAATACTCTCGTGTTCTACACATTGTAGGCTACATAAAAACATAAAAAAGTTTAAAATTTTATCCAATACTTATTTTTACAGGCGTAAAATCGGTATCTTGATAACATATTGCAGCCATAATTGGTACACTTACCTTATAAAATTTAAATCTGCACTCATATGGCAGGACGGGTTGGAAAAGATGTATTATAATATGCGAGTATGAACAACGAAAAATAAAGTGTATTTATTTTTGTAAGCCACGATATCCACTTGATCTTGGCACTTGGCATGATTCTTATATTTGGCCATTCGATTCGAAGCATTCTGTTCCATTCGACAACCGTTTGAGTGCCGTGATCTTGTAAACGATTTGTGTGAAAAATAAACTATTTTTGTTTTAAATATTAAGTGAAATTCAAATAATTAGTCAATCTCGTGATACAATCGTCAACTCGTACCACTCAATAACAACGGCATGGGTAAAAGCCTCGAATGGATCTTGCCCCCATACGCTGGGATGATTATCCTGCTATGGGCATTTAATAAGTTACTGATAGCCAAGCCATTTACTGGTACAGGAAGGCTTTGACCAAAAATGGTCGTCGAATCTAAAAGTATAAAAAATGCTAGATAATAAATGCATGCTTTATATTAGTACAGCTGGTACAGTTTAGTGGGCATAGATTGAACCATCTAAATTTGGTGTCAGATATGATTTCAGATTTAAGAAACGCCTTTTCATATCCTGTAATAAGTGCCAAACCCACCACCCCCCCCCCCCCACCCATGACATATTGGCTTCTAAGCTCGGGTCGGTACTTTTGCACCCCAGGTTCATGTTCCGTTCTTTTTGAAAAAACAACTAGTTCCGTTCCGGTCCTTTTTTTTAACGAAATCCCAACCACTAGATTTCATTCAAATTTTTAGAAAAATAATTTCAAAATCATGCAAACATAAAAATACCAGTGAAATTATTTGCAGAACAGTAAGTATTGATTGAGACAACAATTAAGGAATAAAAATCTGTTTAGAAATACTGATTTTTGTTGTTATGTTAATCTGCAGCGTTTTGTTGTTATGTAAAAATATGCATGTTAACACCTATGCTTATGTTAATATACATGAACATATACATATATATGT
>NW_024427670.1:77500-87500 GCF_017562075.2 Anopheles merus | reverse complement strand
CCTCGGCAGGACCAGCTCATCTTTGAGCCGGCCGAGGGCTGCTCGTACAGGGCGCTATTCGAAAACATACGCCTAAACCCGCGATTGGCCGATGAGAACAAGGGAGTCGAGCAGGGCTACCGCACGTCGCGGGACTTCCTTCGCCTCTCGCTCAAAAAGGATGCAGACGCCGCTGCGTTGCTACAGCGCATCCAGACGGAGGTGGGCGATCTGGCCACTGGACGGATTATTACGGAGATGGCTGAGGTCCTCATATCCGGAATCGACATGTTGGCCAAGAAGGAGGATGTAGAACGCGGTCTGCAGCGGGCGCTGGAGCGCACAGCAGTTGCAGCAACAACATCCATGTGGGAGCGTCGCGACGGGACGCAACGTGCTCGTGTCCGACTGCCACGGAAAGACGCTGACCTCCTTCTGGACAAGCGTATCATAGTCGGACATTCGGTGTGCCTGGTACGCAGTGCCCCAAAACAACAGCGAAGCGCGGTTCGCTGTTTCCGCTGCTTGGAGCGCGGCCATACCACAACAGAATGCACCGGCGTGGATCGATCCAGCCTGTGCCTGCGCTGCGGAGCTGCTGATCATCGAGCGGCGTCATGCACTTCGGACCCGAAGTGCATTGTCTGCGGCGGCCCACATCGCATCGCCGCCCCCATGTGCAAAGGACTGCCATCACAATGCTGAACATCCTGCAGTTCAACTCCAATCATTGTGAAAACGCCCAGGACCTGGCGTTGCACGTGATGACCACCGAGGGTCTCGACGTTCTGCTCTTGTCCGAGCCCTATTGCGTACCGCGCAATAACGGCAATTGGGTGACGGACGAGAGTAAGACGGTTGCCATCGTCGTAAACGGCAACCGGCTGCCGATACAGCGTATCAGGCACCGTCAGACCCTCGGTGTGGTTGCTGCCGACGTGGGAGGAGTAACAATTGTGAGCTGCTACGTGTCGCCGCAGACGGGAGTCCCCGAGTTCCGGAGTACTATGGAGAAAATTGACCTGATCGTCCGCGGGTGCAGCCGGGTTCTCCTGGCCGGCGATTTCAACGCCATGCACCTTGACTGGGGAAGCAGCAGGACTTGCCCGAAGGGCTTGGAGCTTCTCCAGTTGGCGGACAACCTCGGGCTGGTGCTACTGAACAAGGCAGACTGCCTACCAACGTTCAAGGGGAACCGAGTGGGCACAACTCGGTTCCCGCCCAGCCGACCGGACGTTACATTCGCAAGCAGTGCGATAAGCCGTCTCGACCCGCGCGAAGACAGCGCCCGAGGCTGGCGCGTGCCCGACGTGGTTACGCTGAGCGACCACCGATACGTCCGGTACGAGGTTGGCGTGAGTCCACCACCAACGAGGGATCGGGCAGCACGGCGTGGACAGCGCCCGGCCCGTGTAAGCAACGCCGGTACGCGCTGGAAGACCAGTCAGTTTGACTCCCAGCTTTTCGGGAAAGCGCTGGCCATGATTGGGTTCGCCCGTCAAGCTAACAGCGTCGAAAGCTTGGTTGAGTCGCTGACCAGCGTCTGCGACGAGACGATGTCGCGGGTCTTCCCAGCGCAGGACCACACAGGTCGGCCAGCTTACTGGTGGACTCCGGCGATTCAGGCAATGATCGACGAGCTCTCCAGAAAGGAGCAGATGGCGAGGAGAACAATCCCGCCGGAAGAGCAGCTCCATCGGAACTCTCAGCTGCCAGAGAGAGCCTTCGGAAGGCTATTCGTTTGAGTAAGAACGAGGCGTTCGACCGGTTCTTGCTGTCGATCAGGGAGGATGAAACCGGAAACTTTTTCCGGAAGGTCTTCCACTGGTTCCAGGCGGCCCGCTCAGCCCCGGAACGCGATCCAGCAGAACTGCGGCGAATTGTCGACGCCTTGTTCCCGGTTCATCCGCCGGTAGAGTGGCCTGATCTCCGAGTTGGCAACATGGCGCCGCTCCGATCGATCGGCCTGACCGAGCTGGAGAATATAGCAGCCAGCATGCACCCGCGGAAGGCTCCTGGGCTTGATGGAGTACCGAACGCCGCACTTACGGTTGCTCTCAGGCAGCAACCGGAGCCCTTCCGCCGGGTGTTTCAGGAGTGCCTGGACACGTCCTGCTTTCCGCAGCCGTGGAAAAAGCAGCGACTGGTGCTCCTGCCAAAGCCAGGCAAGTCACCGGGCGAACCGTCGTCCTTTCGCCCGATTTGCCTGCTAGACAATACGGGCAAGGCTTTGGAGCGGCTGCTATTGAACCGGCTCAACGAATACATCGAGGATCCAGAGAGTCCGCAACTGTCTGAGCAGCAGTTCGGATTCCGGCGAGGGCGATCGACTCTGCAGGCTATACAGCAAGTCGTGGACGCGGGACGAAGGGCGAAGTCCTTTGGAAGGACAAACAACCGTGACCGGCGCTGCCTCATGGTTGTGGCCCTGGACGTCCGTAACGCGTTCAATACGGCTAGCTGGCAGAGCATCGCCGAGGCGCTCCAGGCGAAGGGAGTCCCCGTGCAGTTGTGCCGCATACTGCAGGACTACTTCGCCGACAGGGAGCTCACGTACGACACGGCGGACGGGCCGGTTACCCGCCGAGTATCGGCAGGTGTTCCACAGGGGTCCATATTGGGCCCCACATTGTGGAACATTATGTACGACGGCGTGCTAGCCGTAGAGCTCCCTGAGGGCGCCTCCATCGTGGGATTCGCCGACGATCTTGCGATCCTGGCAGCGGGGACAACACCGGAGCACGCAGCAGCGATCGCGGAGGAAGCCGTGGTAGCAGTCAACAGCTGGATGGTGCAGCACCATCTCTCCCTGGCACCGGAGAAAACGGAGCTGCTGATGGTGTCGAGCAAACGCAGCGGGTATAGAAATATCCCAGTTAACATCTGTGGAGTGGAAGTGCGCTCGAAGCGGTCGATCCGCTACTTGGGGGTCATGCTTCACGACCACCTGTCGTGGCGCCCACACGTCGAGATGGTCGCGGACAAGGCCCTCCGTGTGGTGCGAGCGTTGCGTGGCGTCATGCGCAACCACAGCGGCCCCCAAGTGAGCAAGCGGAAGCTGCTCGCCGCAGTGGCCGCGTCCATCATCCGCTACGGCGCACCCGTCTGGGCAGAAGCCGCGGACCTGCAGTGGTGCAGGCGGATTTTGGACCGCGTGCAACGGCCCCTGGCCCAGGGCATCACGAGCGCCTTCCACTCCACCAGCTGCGAGGTAGCGGTGGTTTTGGCCGGAGAACTGCCCTACCACCTCCTGGTGAAGGAAGACGCCCGCTGCTACAACCGACTGCAGTTGAGCCCGGACAGCAGTCGAGAGGCGATTCGCCAGGAGGAGAAGGAGGCATCACAGCAGCTGTGGCAGCAACAGTGGGACGACGAGGCGGCGCAGAACACCAGCCGCTATGTACGTTGGGCCCACCGACAAGTGCCAGACGTGCGCCTGTGGACGGGGCGGAAACACGGAGAGGTAGATTTCTACCTCTCGCAGGTCTCAGTGGACACGCCTTCGTCCACGAGTTCCTGCACGTGTTCGGGTTCGCTCCATCCCCGGACTGTCCCAGGTGCGCAGGGTCGGTCGAGTCGGTGGCCCACGTACTGTTCCAGTGTCCCCGCTTCGCGGATGTTCGCGCGGAGTTGCTGCACGGCGTCGACGAGGACAACCTCGGCAGCCGCCTGTTGGAGAGTGCGGAGTGGTGGGACCGCATCCAGCAAGCGGCTCGGCAGATCCTCTCCGTTCTGCAGGAGGACTGGCGGGAGGAGCAGCTAAACTTGGCAGCCGCCGAGGCTGCTCAGCCAGTTCCTGCATCCAGCCCGCCCGAGGACATGGCGGAGGCAGAGCGGAGACGGCTGATGCGACGCCGAGAGGTGCGCAACCGCAGCGCCCGGCGGATGCGGCAGCGGCGTCGGCAGGAGCGGCTCGGCGTGGACGAGGTCGTCCCGGCTATCTTGGCACGCGCAGCGGCCAATGACGACGCGGCCGACGACGTAGCGGAGCCGACAGGGGAGGTCGAGGAGGAGGAGGTCAGCCCTCCAGAGCCGCCAATCCCCCCGCGCAGCCGGGGATTGCCTCCCTCCCCACGCACGATGGAGATGCGGCGACTGCGGCGTAACTTTATGCAGCTCCAATACCGGGAAAGGCGTCGGGCCGGAGTGCTAGGAGCTGTTCCGCAGGGTCGCCAACGACGTGGGCGACTACCACCATCTGCAGCGGAAGTGGAGCGGCGTCGCATTAACCGGCGGCAGAGAGAGAGGCAGCGGCGGCTGGAGCAACGGCAAGCGGAGGTCGAGGCTCAGCCTCCCCCGTGGGACGAGCTGCCGAGCTCCCAGCTTGCCGAACGAAGAAGCAGCCTCACAGATGACGAGCGAGCTGCCGTAACATCGGCGAACGTGTCCGCGCGCTGACGCAGCTCTGTGATGATACGGTGAAACCTGCAAGGATTAGGACAAGGACAACGGTTACCGGAACATATTTAATGTTAAAAAGGCGGCAACGAAAACCTTTCACGAAAGGAAAAATAGTGAAAAAAAAAGTTTTTTGAATTCAAATAAATAAAGAGAAAGGCCCAAACGGGCGGAATTCCCGGCGGGGGGAAATCCGTTAGTGGTAACCCCCCGCCGGTAGGAGCGGGGTTCTTTCGGGAAACAATGGTCCTCAATAAAGAACTCTTGAAGAATTTAAAAAAAAAAAAAAAGAAGTGGAGCTTGCGGCTTAATTTGACTCAACACGGGAAAACTTACCAGGTCCGAACTTATTGAGGTAAGACAGATTGATAGCTCTTTCTCAAACTTAAGGGTAGTGGTGCATGGCCGTTCTTAGTTCGTGGAATGATTTGTCTGGTTAATTCCGATAACGAACGCGACTCAGTCAAGCTAACTAGAACGCTGTCAGTAGTGTGCCTCCGGGCGCACCTGACGTTAGGAGTGGCGGGTGTCCTCACGGGTGCCCGTCACTTAGTTTGCCCTGCTTAGCGGGACAACTTGTGTTTAGCAAGATGAGATTGAGCGATAACAGGTCCGTGATGCCCTTAGATGTTCTGGGCTGCACGCGTGCTACAATGTGAGCAGCAGCGTGTTCTCGCCTTATGGCGCCCCCATTCCGAGAGGAACGGGAAATCACCCAAATGCTCATTTAGTAGGGATTGGGGACTGCAATGGTCCCCATGAACCTGGAATTTCTAGTAAGTGCTAGTCATTAGCTAGCGCTGATTACGTCCCTGCCCTTTGTACACACCGCCCGTCGCTACTACCGATGGATTATTTAGTGAGGTCTCTGGAGGCACACCTTCCGCGATTCCTTCGTGAGTTGCAGTTGGCACGGCCGAAGTTGACCGAACTTGATGATTTAGAGGAAGTAAAAGTCGTAACAAGGTTTCCGTAGGTGAACCTGCGGAAGGATCATTAACGTGGTTATAATGAGTTATAACGAGGTTGGAGTGTTATGTTGGAGGTCGAGTGCGCTGCTTACCAAACTTTGAACGCGGTAACTTGCACTCGGCGCTGACATGCACGGCAAAACCTCAGTCTTGATATGTGCGGGGAGTTCCTTAAGGTTCTCTCTCCCGGAGATCGTCACTATCCGGGACGTACATTCATTTGTACCTGCATTTGCGTAAGCTTATGTAGAGAGCATATCAAGACGGGACGTGTTGTGTTGGTGGTCGAGTGCGTTGCATACCAAACTTTGAACGCGGTAACTTGTACTCGGCGCCTACACGCACTCCCTAACTGGTGCTTGGCCGTTCTTAACTATTGGTCTTGATATGTGCGGGGAGTTCCTTAAGGTTCTTCCTCCCGGAGATCGTCATTATCCGGGACGTACATTCATTTGTACCTGCATTAGCGCACGCTTTTGTAGAGAGCATATCAAGACGGGGAAAGGTTATGTTGGAGGTCGAGTGCGCTGCTTACCAAACTTTGAACGCGGTAACTTGCACTCGGCGCCGACATGGACACTTCCCTACTTACGGGTTAAGTTGTGAGTTATATTCAGTGTTTTATACACGTCTCGCAGAGAGACAGGTGATTGGCCGTTCTAACCTATTTGTCTTGATATGTGCGGGGAGTTCCTTAAGGTTCTTCCTCCCAGAGATCGTCACTATCTGGGACGTACATTAATTTGTACCTGCATTAGCGCACGCTTTTGTAGAGAGCATATCAAGACGTGAAGGGTTATGTTGGAGGTTGAGTGCGCTGCTTACCAAACTTTGAACGCGGTAACTTGTACTCGGCACCGACATGGACACTTCCAAACCCAAGGAATGAGTTGTGAGTTTTACTAAGAGAAACAGGTAATTGGCAGCGTTACCTATAATTCTTGATATGTGCGGGGAGTTCCTTAAGGTTCTTCCTCCCAGAGATCGTCACTATCTGGGACGTACATTAATTTGTACCTGCATTAGCGCACGCTTTTGTAGAGAGCATATCAAGACGTGAAGTGTTATGTTGGAGGTCGAGTGCGCTGCTTACCAAACTTTGAACGCGGTAACTTGTACTCGGCACCGACATGGACACTTCCAAACCCAAGGAATGAGTTGTGAGTTTTACTAAGAGAAACAGGTAATTGGCAGCGTTACCTATAATTCTTGATATGTGCGGGGAGTTCCTTAAGGTTCTTCCTCCCAGAGATCGTCACTATCTGGGACGTACATTAATTTGTACCTGCATAGCGCACGCTTTTGTAGAGAGCATATCAAGACGTGAAGGGTTATGTTGGAGGTCGAGTGCGCTGCTTACCAAACTTTGAACGCGGTAACTTGTACTCGGCACCGACATGGACACTTCCAAACCCAAGGAATGAGTTGTGAGTTTTACTAAGAGAAATAGGTGATTGGCAGCGTTACCTATAAGTCTTGATATGTGCGGGGAGTTCCTTAAGGTTCTTCCTCCCAGAGATCGTCACTATCTGGGACGTACATTAATTTGTACCTGCATTAGCGCACGCTTTTGTAGAGAGCATATCAAGACGTGAAGGGTTATGTTGGAGGTCGAGTGCGCTGCTTACCAAACTTTGAACGCGGTAACTTGTACTCGGCACCGACATGGACACTTCCAAACCCAAGGAATGAGTTGTGAGTTTTACTAAGAGAAACAGGTAATTGGCAGCGTTACCTATAATTCTTGATATGTGCGGGGAGTTCCTTAAGGTTCTTCCTCCCAGAGATCGTCACTATCTGGGACGTACATTAATTTGTACCTGCATTAGCGCACGCTTTTGTAGAGAGCATATCAAGACGTGAAGGTTATGTTGGAGGTCGAGTGCGCTGCTTACCAAACTTTGAACGCGGTAACTTGTACTCGGCACCGACATGGACACTTCCAAACCCAAGGAATGAGTTGTGAGTTTTACTAAGAGAAACAGGTAATTGGCAGCGTTACCTATAATTCTTGATATGTGCGGGGAGTTCCTTAAGGTTCTTCCTCCCAGAGATCGTCACTATCTGGGACGTACATTAATTTGTACCTACATAGCGCACGCTTTTGTAGAGAGCATATCAAGACGTGAAGGGTTATGTTGGAGGTTGAGTGCGCTGCTTACCAAACTTTGAACGCGGTAACTTGTACTCGGCACCGACATGGACACTTCCAAACCCAAGGAATGAGTTGTGAGTTTTACTAAGAGAAACAGGTGATTGGCCGTTCTCACCTATAAGTCTTGATATGTGCGGGGAGTTCCTTAAGGTTCTTCCTCCCAGAGATCGTCACTATCTGGGACGTACATTAATTTGTACCTGCATTAGCGCACGCTTTTGTAGAGAGCATATCAAGACGTGAAGGGTTATGTTGGAGGTCGAGTGCGCTGCTTACCAAACTTTGAACGCGGTAACTTGTACTCGGCACCGACATGGACACTTCCAAACCCAAGGAATGAGTTGTGAGTTTTACTAAGAGAAACAGGTAATTGGCAGCGTTACCTATAATTCTTGATATGTGCGGGGAGTTCCTTAAGGTTCTTCCTCCCAGAGATCGTCACTATCTGGGACGTACATTAATTTGTACCTGCATTAGCGCACGCTTTTGTAGAGAGCATATCAAGACGTGAAGGGTTATGTTGGAGGTTGAGTGCGCTGCTTACCAAACTTTGAACGCGGTAACTTGTACTCGGCACCGACATGGACACTTCCAAACCCAAGGAATGAGTTGTGAGTTTTACTAAGAGAAACAGGTAATTGGCAGCGTTACCTATAATTCTTGATATGTGCGGGGAGTTCCTTAAGGTTCTTCCTCCCAGAGATCGTCACTATCTGGGACGTACATTAATTTGTACCTACATAGCACACGCTTTTGTAGAGAGCATATCAAGACGTGAAGGGTTATGTTGGAGGTTGAGTGCGCTGCTTACCAAACTTTGAACGCGGTAACTTGTACTCGGCACCGACATGGACACTTCCAAACCCAAGGAATGAGTTGTGAGTTTTACTAAGAGAAACAGGTAATTGGCAGCGTTACCTATAATTCTTGATATGTGCGGGGAGTTCCTTAAGGTTCTTCCTCCCAGAGATCGTCACTATCTGGGACGTACATTAATTTGTACCTACATAGCGCACGCTTTTGTAGAGAGCATATCAAGACGTGAAGGGTTATGTTGGAGGTCGAGTGCGCTGCTTACCAAACTTTGAACGCGGTAACTTGTACTCGGCACCGACATGGACACTTCCAAACCCAAGGAATGAGTTGTGAGTTTTACTAAGAGAAATAGGTGATTGGCCGTTCTCACCTATAAGTCTTGATATGTGCGGGGAGTTCCTTAAGGTTCTTCCTCCCAGAGATCGTCACTATCTGGGACGTACATTAATTTGTACCTGCATTAGCGCACGCTTTTGTAGAGAGCATATCAAGACGGGACGTGTTGTGTTGGAGGTCGAGTGCGCTGCTTACCAAACTTTGAACGCGGTAACTTGTACTCGGCGCCGGCATGGACACGCCCAAACCCTAGTCTTGATGTGTGCGGGAAGTTCCTTAAGGTTCTTCCTCCCAGAGATCGTCACTATCTGGGACGTGCATTAATTTGTACCTACTCTAGCGCACGCTTTTGTAGAGAGCATATCAAGACGTCTCGTAAGAGACAACACTTGTACTTGTACAAGTTTGAGTAACCCATTGTTGCAGGTCGAGTGTGTTGCATACCAAACTTTGAACGCGGTTACGCCACTCGGCGCCGAAAGGCACTCTTTAAACCCTAGGCAGGGGATCACTCGGCTCATGGATCGATGAAGACCGCAGCTAAATGCGCGTCATAATGTGAACTGCAGGACACATGAACATTGATAAGTTGAACGCATATGGCGCATCGGACGTTTAATCCCGACCGATGCACACATTCTTGAGTGCCTACTAATTACCAAAGTCTCATTTAGTTAACTACAGTGGCCGTCCGCGAAGGTGCCCGGGTCATCCGACGCACTGGGCGGTCGCTGTGCATAATGACGTGCTTGGTCCCCGTCTGCGGGTCCTCGGGCGTTGAAAGTGGACACTCTCGAGCGTATGTTGGATGCGTTTCGTGTTGGTGGTGTTTGATGCGTAGGGTTTGTGGTGTGTGTCAAGCCGCATGGTTCGAACTAATGCTACGTCGTTCCCGATGGCCACCGGCAGTCTACTCTCCAGGCTAAAGTCGGCTCGTCTAGGGATTCGGAAAGCTAAGTCGCTGTAACTCATGTGGCCCATACACGGCGTTGCGCTACCACGCTAAGTTAGCCCTACATATACAAGTATCAACCCACGGCACGGGCGTAGCCGTAATACTTACGTCTCGGTTATACCACGTAGGCCTCAAGTGATGTGTGACTACCCCCTAAATTTAAGCATATTAATAAGGGGAGGAAGAGAAACCAACCGGGATTCCCTGAGTAGCTGCGAGCGAAACGGGAAAAGCTCAGCACGTAGGGACGGCATGGAAACGTGCCTGTCCGATTCCGTGTACTGGACCGGTCCGTTATCTATCACGCACTGTGCACTTCAAGTTCAACTTGAAGGTGGCCCATTCTCCCATAGAGGGTGATAGGCCCGTGGAAAGGCATGAGGTGAGGTG
>NW_024427670.1:65000-72500 GCF_017562075.2 Anopheles merus | reverse complement strand
TTATTTTCAATAGTTGCCTTCTGCAAAATACTTCACAATTTATTATAAATTTAATAACAATTATAAAATAAACTGTTTGCCTTAAATAAACCAAATCAATTACATAAGCCTTCAGCAAATATATTTATTGAATTAAATTGCCCTCTGCAAAAAAAAACCAATTATTCAAAATCCTATAAGACAATTATTATTAGCATCGCCTTCTGCGTTCAATTAATAAATTAATTAATTAAGCCTTCTGCAAATAAGCTTTCGTTGAGCGGTCCACGAGAATACTTGTGCTAAGTGTGTGTTGTGTTCGAGACTCCCGGTTCCATCTGTTCCAGCGACGAGAAACATCGAGAGTTTTCAAACCGGCAAATAGTTTTAATTTTTATAGTGTAGAATTTGAAATCCCATTCACAACCTAACCAAATCTCAATTAGTTCCCCAACTAAACCATTATTATATAAAACTGCATTTATTTTCTTATTTCGATTCTTTCTCCCCCTCAGCATTAAATTTCATATTAAATATAAAACTAACAGTAGAAATAGGCAAAAAATATATTACATAAATAATTCAAACCACCATTCGTAAAGTAGAATAATTCCAAACCCAGTAGAGCTAACCATTTAAATTTCAAAATCCATCCTAACAAAATTTCAAAACTCTCGTAAAGCTAACAAAATAATCTCCAATAACGGAGCATAGAGCAAGGTGACCGGAAACCCATTTTACCTGTAACCCGTAGCATAGCCAAAATAGAACGGGGGAAAATTCCCATTTTACCTGTAACGTTGAAGCACACACGTCTCCTCACGTAGTTTGTCACTTTTAAGCATTCCTAAATTTCATTCATTTCATTCATTTCATTCAAATCTCAAAATTTTGAAATAACTTTAACTCTGAAGAATTAAATTAACACATACAAAGCCTTCCGCGATAATAATAATTAAACCAGTCCAGTTACTTTCCGTTGGAAATTTTATCTTAACTTAAAATATTTAAATATTATTTATTTTATTCAAATATTAATACGAAAATATCTTCATTTAAACAAGTCTCTTTATTAAAATTAATTAAACCGCCTTAAACACAATACAGCAAAATTAAATAAATTCCTCTTTAATACATTGCCTCATTATTGCAATAGCATACTTCAATTTCAAACCATCAATTTAATTTCACTCTACAATCGATCTGAATTCTTATATACATCTTAAAACTTAATATAAATTACGTCAAAATTCAATTTAACAAACTCAGTTGCTAAATTACAATTCTTCACTTTTTAAATTAATGGCAATACGTTCTCCCAATCCATAACCCTTTACAAGTAGAAATTTATTAAATCACGTATTTACTCCTTTTCTCCCGGTTTAAGCATTCCTAAACTTCATTCATTTCATTCATTTAATTCAAATCACAAATATTTAAATAAGTTAAACTCCAAAGAATTAAATCAACACATACGAAGCCTTCCGCTATAATAATTTTATTTACACTAGTTCAATTCCTTTCCGTCGGCAAGTTATTTCAATTAAAATTCTTTTAATATTAATTCATTCTTTTCAAATTATTATTGATTTAAACAAGTTTTTCAATAAACAAAAAATATTAAAAACGCCTTAAGCGAAATACATCAAATTAAAAAAATCTCAATTTTAATTCATTGCTTCATTATTGCCATAGCAAACTTTCATTTAAACCATCAATTTAATTTCTTAATACATCTTCCTACTTAATATAAATTAATTTATAATTCAATTTTAATAACTCGTTTGCTTAAATTACAATTCTCCACCTTTTTAATTATTGACAATACGTTCTCTCCATCCAAAACCCCTTAACAAGTAGAAGTTCATTAAATCACGTAGCTTTTTTTCCCCGGTTGTTTGCATGTCTTATAATAATTAATATTTCTTATTTGGAAAGTTGAGCAATAATTTAAAAAGATTTATATTAAAGCCCCATACCATTTTGACATTAAATTAAATAATTTGACACTTGCAATTGATTAATTAATTATACTCAACATTTAAATTAAATAAACTCACTTTTACTCAAGGGTTCTTAAATACTTTCATTAAATACTTTACTACTTTTATCTGCCGGCCCGATCCCACAAGAACGATTTAATAACAATAACAAAAGATTAAAAAATCAATTAATACTTTTAAAGCCATACTCCATAAATAATTCTTATATTAGTTGACTCAATATTTTAATTATCCATGCAGACCTCATATTCAATTTAAACTAAATCCTATTTTATTATTGCTTTGCTTATCATTATATTCATTCAAAGTAGAACTGAATATTTAAATTTAAAGTATCCATCCTAACAAAATTTCAAAACTCTCGTAAAGCTAACAAAATAATCTCCAATAACGGAGCATAGAGCAAGGTGACCGGAAACCCATTTTACCTGTAACCCGTAGCATAGCCAAAATAGAACGGGGGAAAATTCCCATTTTACCTGTAACGTTGAAGCACACACGTCTCCTCACGTAGTTTGTCACTTTTAAGCATTCCTAAATTTCATTCATTTCATTCATTTCATTCAAATCTCAAAATTTTGAAATAACTAAAATTCTGAAGAATTAAATTAACACATACAAAGCCTTCCGCGATAATAATAATATTTACACTAGTTCAGTTACTTTCCGTTGGCAATTTTATTTCAATTAAATCATTTAAATATTATTTTATTCTTTATAAATATATATACAAATATATATTATTTAAACAAGTCATTCAATTAATAATATATTGACATCGCCTTCAGCGCAATAATACACAAATATATATTCTTGCTTTTAATTTCATTGCTTCATCATTTTTAAGCATAATTTCCATTACAAGCCATTTAAATCATTTCCCTTAACACCCAAGATTAATTCCACTTGACATTAGATTCAATCTAAATTCATTTCCAAATAGAAATTTATTTAATCACGTAGTTATTATTTTCATCCCGGTTCTCTGCATGTTTATTAAAAATAAATTAGTTTTTCGATTTGAATAGTTTTTAAATTAATTAAATAGATTTATTTACATTATCAAATTAACAGCTGACCACTTGACATCAAACGTTGACACATTATCAAATTGACAGCTCAATATTTCTGACAATTGACGTCACGTCGACATTTAATTGGTTGACAGTTATTACTTAAATTAATTAACAGTCGTAACGGAAAAATTTAATAATATTCAAACATTTAATTTAAATTTAACTCACTTTTGCTTAAAAATTCTAAATTATTAAATTAAAATAATTCATATAAATAAATTTTTTGCTGGCATCCTTAATAATTAACATATTTACATTATTAATATCCAAAATCACTTGATTGACAAAAGAAATTTTTAAATTAAACTCCTAATTTTTTTGAATAATCATCATAACAGTTGAAATATTTCTTTTAAATATCCACATAGAAATTATATTCGATTTAAATTAATTATTATTAATTCCTTGCCGATTTCTAACATCTTCATATTTAATTAAACCGTTTGGTTAGATTTATATCAGCACTCTTGACATAAAACGTCATTTTCATTTGACAATAAACAATTCTGACATCTTTTTTACACCTGACATTGACATTAAATAGACTGACAGCTTTTTAAATAAAACAATCTTAATTTTCAATTTATTAAGCTTGATACCTTATAAAATAATTATCGGAATTCCTTCCCCCCTTCTTACCACTCAAAAAAAAAAAGAGCCCCCTTCACTTTTATTTAACTTAAATCCAATCGAAATTACCTTATACACTCTCTCAATGTATTCTTTGACATTTAAATAATTGATGCTATTCATTTATGACTAATCTTGCTAAATTAAACTAACTCAATTTAAATTTCCTTGTTTGTTACAATATTATAATTTTTAAAATAGCTTCTGTTTAATTTAATAACAAACGTGACATTAAATTTTCGACCTTTGACAATTGACCCTAGACAATTGACAACCAATAATAATTTGTTCAATTGACACTTAATCAGGCCTGACAAATTAATTAATTACGTGACTGACATTTACATTAAACGTTCAATAACACCGACAAAAAAAAACTATTGACAGTTTATATACAGCGCGAAATCTATTGACATCTCGCGTCAAAACACGACAATTATTTTAATTTTCCTTCTTAATTATCATAAATTAACATTAAAACCTCCTGATTCGACACCTGTAGTTACATCATCCCAAAGTATCCTAAATTATTCAATCAATTAATTAAAATTTTGCCAGTCCCTTTAGAAAATCAGTAGACAGTCATAAATAACTCCATAGAAATTAACCATAGAAATTAACGGTAGAAAAATGGTGATGAATACACGCTCCACTTTACTTCGTAGAAATAGTCCCTCAAAGGCAGGAACCAGTAGATATTCCACCCGCCGTAGCTCACTGGGAACGATGTCCCCGTCTAAGGCTTCGGCCACCAGCTTTGGTAGACGGGCATCAACAAACCAGCTGATAGCCCCCAAGGCGATGGCACCTGCCCTACGAAGAGCTTCTTCGGTAGAGGTGGAGGGGAAAGCAAAAAGGGTATCTGTTCTCCCGCAGATCGCGGAAGACAGCCAAGGGGAGGGTTCCAAGGCAGGGCAAACATATGACAGGAAATTTTTCGCAACTGCATATCCAGCAGATTCCAATCCCATGGGCCCATTGCAGAAAGCAAAACATGAGCTCATGCTGTTTATCAGGGACACCGTGAAGCACAGGGCTATTTTAGCAAAAACGCCCCAATTTTCTGATTGGGAACAGCGTATAGGCTCAGTATTAGCCCTGTTGCACAACCTTCCAGCATTTTGGCTAGGGGAGGCCGGGTCAGGAATTGATGTGGGAACGGGAACAGAGGATCTTGTGGTGGAGGATCCGGTTGTGGAGCAAGACTTGGGGCCTTTGGCAGGCCCTAATCAGGATCAGCAACCGGGTTCCATTCCCTTGAATGAGTCGGACGTCACCAAATTCTTCACTGTTTTTGGGGGAATCATGCGGGAGATGTATGACATAATAGTTAGGGAAAACGAGGCCAAGACAGCAGGAAATAAGGAACAGGGACAACAGTTGGCAGGTCAAGGAGGGAAAAATAGCAAGAAAAAGGGAAAGGGTGGGAAGGGGGAAAATAGTAAGGTTGTTGCGGCAGAGGAACCGTTGGCAGGGGAAATTTTTTCAAGTGACCAGGGATCTGGACCACAAGGGGGGCAAGAGGGGCGCGCAAGAATGGCGGACGGTAAAGGGAAAGACTGCCGTGCGCCGGGAGAGGAGGAAGAGGAAGAAGCAGCGTGAAGCTGAGCAAGCAGCCAGCCTCGCCGCAAATACCCAACCTTCTGCTTCCCAACCCAAGCAAAAGCCGGCACCTGCCTTTAATCCCAGGGCTGGCAGAATGCCAAATGCCATTGAACTTGAATCAATTGGGGGATTCAAGTACGCGGACATGATGCCAATCCTTAGGGAAACGGTGAAAAAGGAGGATGTGCAGAGAATCCGCACAAACTTCAAGGGTCATCTACTCCTGGAATTAGCACCATTGTCGCACCAGGAAACGATGACCCTTTGGAGAGAGGTGTCCAAAGCTCTTGACGGCAAAGCCAAATGCCGACCGCGGACACCCTCAGTGCGGGTGAACTGCACCAACATTCCGCCTGGCACTTCATCCGAAGAAATTTCTTCGGAAATGAGTGCCGCGTTGGGCGTTGAAATTTTCAGCGACCAAATCACGACCGTAAAAACGCATTACGGTACGTTGGTCGCATTTTTCGATTGCCCAGCAATAGCGGTCACCGACCAGGCCCTTGCGAGGCAGTACACGGTTGGTTTCAGCAAATGCTGCAGGCTTCGGCTATTGGAACGCCGGCGGCAATGCTACCGGTGCTACGAATACGGGCATACTGCTGCCCGCTGCCGTGGCAAGGACCGTAGTAGCAAATGCCACCGTTGCGCAGAAGATAAGCACGAGGGTCCGTGCACTAGGGAGCGGAAGTGCTTGGGATGCCAGGGCCCGGATGCAATCGGGCACTCGCTGGGCCAGCGCAGTTGCCGCTACTTTGGAAAGGTAACCCCACAGCCCAGTCATGATTAGAGTGTTCCAACAGAACCTCAATCATGACCAAATGGCACAAGACTTGCTTTTGCAAAGTGCTCGTGCCGAGGGTTGTGATATTTTGATTCTCTCGGACCCCTATTGGGTGCCGAGTAATAACAGCAATTGGGTTACCGATACCACTGGCCGGGTTGCAGTGGTATCAGTTGGGGATTATCCTTTTCAGCGCATCATTGACAACCAACGCGAGGACTTCGTTGTGGTCGAGATGCGGGGAATTGTTTTCTGCTCCGTTTACCTACCACCCGTGGGTTCCGATTTGACTGTCGAGGAATACAAACGCAAATGGACCGAAATTGTGTCTGTACTCCCACGGAATCGGGACACCGTGATCGGGGGTGACGTAAACGCCTGGTCAGGTGCATGGGGGAGGGGAGGCCAAACGATGGGGAAAGGGTATCTAGGGGGGGAGTTGTGATGGACGCGGCGGCCGCCTTGGGATTGGTTCTCCTAAACCAGGGCAACCAGAGCACTTGGATGGGGGGAAATGGCCGCAACTCCATAGTGGACGTGTCGTTTTGCAGCCCTTCTTTGGTAGGGGAAAATAATTGGCGCGTTTGTGACGAAACCCCAAGTGACCACAATACTATTAAGTTTGTGGTCGGCAGGGTTCCGAGACAGCGCGCCAATAACGTGGGACACTCAGCAGTGAATGGGGGAAGGTGGTCCACAAGATTCTTCGACAAGGATTTGTTCGTTGAAATCTTGAGGGACCAGGACATTTTTGGGCATGTTGCTACGGCAGAGGAGCTGACCCAGGCCATTACGGTGGCTTGTGACGGCACCATGCCTAGGCAACCCCCAAGGCGACAGGGCCGGCGTCCAGTTTATTGGTGGACGTCCGAGATTGATCGGTTGCGCAGCCATTTTCATGGAATGAAACGGCGGTTCAACCGGGCCCGGACCGAGGAGCAGCGCGAGGAAAGGCGTCAAATGAAGTCGGACGCACGCGCTGCCCTGGAACGGGCCGTCAAGCTCAGCAAGGACCAACACAAGCAGGATTTGCCGGAACAATTGGAACCGCACGGCTTTGGCCCTGCGTACCAAATCCGCAAGCAGCAGTGGGAAGGAGCTCGGGTTCCGATGGAACGGGATGCTAATAAGCTCCAGTTCATCGTGAATGAGCTCTTTCCCGAGCGTCCCCCGATGGAGTGGCCCGAGACGGAAGTAGGTGGGGATCCGATGGATCCGGTCTCGGAGGAGGAGTTGGCGGAAGAGTTGAAGGAGATTGCCCGCTCACTCAACCCCAAGAAAGCTCCCGGGGACGACAATATTCCGAATATGGCTGCAGCTGCGGCAATTATGGCTTTTCCTGCCGTTTTTGCCAAAAGCTATAAGCAGCTACTGGAGGCAGGCACTTTCCCCGACGCATGGAAGCGGCAGCAACTGGTGCTGC
>NW_024427670.1:42500-60000 GCF_017562075.2 Anopheles merus | reverse complement strand
TATGTTGACCCGTTTGGGCCGGTTGCCTTGCGCATGATGATGTTGACCATGTTTGGTTAACGTGTCGTGTGTCGAGGTGGTCGGTCTTGGTAGTAGGATGTCTTGTGCATGGCGTGTTGACCTCGTCGGTCGATGTGTCGTGTACGAGATGACCTACTTGCCCGTCGGTTGTCCAAGTTGTATGATGTGTTGACTTAGTCGACGTGTCATGTGCTTGGATGATTGGCGTACGGGTCATGTATGGTGTACTTCCTTCGGTTGAAGGGATGTACTAGTACATACTTGTATTAATTGTTTATTTCACGATCTGGTCTTTTGATTGGATCGTGAAAAAACGCTAAGTCCAAGAATCCTGAACTCGAGAGGAAAGCGCTGATGGCAACCTTTTTGACAGGACGTCCCTAGAAAACGGCTTTTTCCTTTTCGGCATTAAGTGGCATGTTTAACGTGGCTAGAACATCAATTATCCTGCAAATGGCACTCAAGCTTGGCAAAAGTCTCGAAACACTCCTATCTTGACGCACCTGCAACCGCAACACGATGCAAAACAAATTGCACGAGCTACTGATACTTGTACCATGCACGGTACACGGTTCCGAAAATTACGCCTGAAAGTATGCAATTTGGTGCTACCCTAGGGAACTTGTATGGGGAAGCCTACCTACGCGTGTCGCACGTTGCAAGTTGCATGGTCGTCGATCAGAGGCATGCAAAAGCACCTATCTAGGGGAATTACTCTACGTTCTAGTAGCTAGTGCGATTTTCCGGTCCAGCACGGCAGTACGCCTGCATGCATACAATCCATGTACCAACCATGTACCTAGGCGTTGGTCAGTAGCTTTTGGCGCCACATGGAGAAAGTATTCGAGTTCAGATTTCTGGGACTTAGCGTATTTTTCAAAACTATTAATGGAAATTAAACTATAATGGGTCTCAAGCTAGGCGTTGGTCAGTAGCTTTTGGCGCCACATGGAGGAAGTATTCGAGTTCAGATTTCTGGGACTTAGCGTATTTTTCAAAACTATTAATGGAAATTAAACTATAAATGGGTCTCAAGCTAGGCGTTGGTCAGTAGCTTTTGGCGCAACATGGAGGAAGTATTCGAGTTCAGATTTCTGGGACTTAGCGTATTTTTCAAAACTATTAATGGAAATTAAACTATAAATGGGTCTCAAGCTAGGCGTTGGTCAGTAGCTTTTGGCGCAACATGGAGGAAGTATTCGAGTTCAGATTTCTGGGACTTAGCGTATTTTTCAAAACTATTAATGGAAATTAAACTATAAATGGGTCTCAAGCTAGGCGTTGTCAGTAGCTTTTGGCGCAACATGGAGGAAGTATTCGAGTTCAGATTTCTGGGACTTAGCGTATTTTTCAAAACTATTAATGGAAATTAAACTATAAATGGGTCTCAAGCTAGGCGTTGGTCAGTAGCTTTAGTCGCAACATGGAGGAAGTATTCGAGTTCAGATTTCTGGGACTTAGCGTATTTTTCAAGCATATTAAACCGAATCAAACATAAAATGATGAAACCTACACGACGTTCCTAGGTTATGAACGAAAAGTGACGATTTAGTGCCGGTCAGGATAGCCGTGCACCAAAATTGTGTACCGATCAGGGAAAGTACAACACGGAGGGCGCAGCCCGAGCGTACGCGTTCATGGATGTCCATGTTGGTACAAGTTGCCGGTCAGGATAGCCGTGCACCAAAATTGTGTACCGATCAGGGAAAGTACAACACGGAGGGCGCAGCCCGAGCGTACGCGTTCATGGATGTCCATGTTGGTACAAGTTGCCGGTCAGGATAGCCGTGCACCAAAATTGTGTACCGATCAGGGAAAGTACACTACGTTCCTATGACTTGGGTGAAAAGTGTTGATAAAGTGCCGGATAGGATAGACGGTGGCTTATCGTACACATCACAAACAAAAACCCCTTAGTGAGCAGTAGCAAGTGTCGATGGAACAAAGCGAAGGCAATACAAACTGATCAAGTACAATAAAGAACGCTACGTACTAGGACTTCTGTCCAAGAATGGTGTCCGCGACGGGAGGGCAATGGTCGAGCAAGCAGGTTTCCCTAGTAAACCTTGTATGGTAAACATACCCAAGCGTGTCCGTATGCACGCAACGATAGTCACGAACGGGCACATACCTAGGGAAAGTACTCTACGTACTAGGACTTCTGTCCAAGAATGGTGTCCGCGACGGGAGGGCAATGGTCGAGCAAGCAGGTTTCCCTAGTAAACCTTGTATGGTAAACATACCCAAGCGTGTCCGTATGCACGCAACGATAGTCACGAACGGGCACATACCTAGGGAAAGTACTCTACGTACTAGGACTTCTGTCCAAGAATGGTGTCCGCGACGGGAGGGCAATGGTCGAGCAAGCAGGTTTCCCTAGTAAACCTTGTATGGTAAACATACCCAAGCGTGTCCGTATGCACGCAACGATAGTCACGAACGGGCACATACCTAGGGAAAGTACTCTACGTACTAGGACTTCTGTCCAAGAATGGTGTCCGCGACGGGAGGGCAATGGTCGAGCAAGCAGGTTTCCCTAGTAAACCTTGTATGGTAAACATACCCAAGCGTGTCCGTATGCACGCAACGATAGTCACGAACGGGCACATACCTAGGGAAAGTACTCTACGTACTAGGACTTCTGTCCAAGAATGGTGTCCGCGACGGGAGGGCAATGGTCGAGCAAGCAGGTTTCCCTAGTAAACCTTGTATGGTAAACATACCCAAGCGTGTCCGTATGCACGCAACGATAGTCACGAACGGGCACATACCTAGGGAAAGTACTCTACGTACTAGGACTTCTGTCCAAGAATGGTGTCCGCGACGGGAGGGCAATGGTCGAGCAAGCAGGTTTCCCTAGTAAACCTTGTATGGTAAACATACCCAAGCGTGTCCGTATGCACGCAACGATAGTCACGAACGGGCACATACCTAGGGAAAGTACTCTACGTACTAGGACTTCTGTCCAAGAATGGTGTCCGCGACGGGAGGGCAATGGTCGAGCAAGCAGGTTTCCCTAGTAAACCTTGTATGGTAAACATACCCAAGCGTGTCCGTATGCACGCAACGATAGTCACGAACGGGCACATACCTAGGGAAAGTACTCTACGTACTAGGACTTCTGTCCAAGAATGGTGTCCGCGACGGGAGGGCAATGGTCGAGCAAGCAGGTTTCCCTAGTAAACCTTGTATGGTAAACATACCCAAGCGTGTCCGTATGCACGCAACGATAGTCACGAACGGGCACATACCTAGGGAAAGTACTCTACGTACTAGGACTTCTGTCCAAGAATGGTGTCCGCGACGGGAGGGCAATGGTCGAGCAAGCAGGTTTCCCTAGTAAACCTTGTATGGTAAACATACCCAAGCGTGTCCGTATGCACGCAACGATAGTCACGAACGGGCACATACCTAGGGAAAGTACTCTACGTACTAGGACTTCTGTCCAAGAATGGTGTCCGCGACGGGAGGGCAATGGTCGAGCAAGCAGGTTTCCCTAGTAAACCTTGTATGGTAAACATACCCAAGCGTGTCCGTATGCACGCAACGATAGTCACGAACGGGCACATACCTAGGGAAAGTACTCTACGTACTAGGACTTCTGTCCAAGAATGGTGTCCGCGACGGGAGGGCAATGGTCGAGCAAGCAGGTTTCCCTAGTAAACCTTGTATGGTAAACATACCCAAGCGTGTCCGTATGCACGCAACGATAGTCACGAACGGGCACATACCTAGGGAAAGTACTCTACGTACTAGGACTTCTGTCCAAGAATGGTGTCCGCGACGGGAGGGCAATGGTCGAGCAAGCAGGTTTCCCTAGTAAACCTTGTATGGTAAACATACCCAAGCGTGTCCGTATGCACGCAACGATAGTCACGAACGGGCACATACCTAGGGAAAGTACTCTACGTACTAGGACTTCTGTCCAAGAATGGTGTCCGCGACGGTCGGGGAAGCAGGTTGCTTATCATGGCAAACAAGTTAAATAGCTACCTTAAGAGAACGAAAGTTACTGTGGATGGAACAAAACGTGTGCCTAGAATTCCTTCCTGGTTTCCCTAGTAAACCTTGTATGGTAAACATACCCAAGCGTGTCCGTATGCACGCAACGATAGTCACGAACGGGCACATACCTAGGGAAAGTACTCTACGTACTAGGACTTCTGTCCAAGAATGGTGTCCGCGACGGGAGGGCAATGGTCGAGCAAGCAGGTTTCCCTAGTAAACCTTGTATGGTAAACATACCCAAGCGTGTCCGTATGCACGCAACGATAGTCACGAACGGGCACATACCTAGGGAAAGTACTCTACGTACTAGGACTTCTGTCCAAGAATGGTGTCCGCGACGGGAGGGCAATGGTCGAGCAAGCAGGTTTCCCTAGTAAACCTTGTATGGTAAACATACCCAAGCGTGTCCGTATGCACGCAACGATAGTCACGAACGGGCACATACCTAGGGAAAGTACTCTACGTACTAGGACTTCTGTCCAAGAATGGTGTCCGCGACGGGAGGGCAATGGTCGAGCAAGCAGGTTTCCCTAGTAAACCTTGTATGGTAAACATACCCAAGCGTGTCCGTATGCACGCAACGATAGTCACGAACGGGCACATACCTAGGGAAAGTACTCTACGTACTAGGACTTCTGTCCAAGAATGGTGTCCGCGACGGGAGGGCAATGGTCGAGCAAGCAGGTTTCCCTAGTAAACCTTGTATGGTAAACATACCCAAGCGTGTCCGTATGCACGCAACGATAGTCACGAACGGGCACATACCTAGGGAAAGTACTCTACGTACTAGGACTTCTGTCCAAGAATGGTGTCCGCGACGGGAGGGCAATGGTCGAGCAAGCAGGTTTCCCTAGTAAACCTTGTATGGTAAACATACCCAAGCGTGTCCGTATGCACGCAACGATAGTCACGAACGGGCACATACCTAGGGAAAGTACTCTACGTACTAGGACTTCTGTCCAAGAATGGTGTCCGCGACGGGAGGGCAATGGTCGAGCAAGCAGGTTTCCCTAGTAAACCTTGTATGGTAAACATACCCAAGCGTGTCCGTATGCACGCAACGATAGTCACGAACGGGCACATACCTAGGGAAAGTACTCTACGTACTAGGACTTCTGTCCAAGAATGGTGTCCGCGACGGGAGGGCAATGGTCGAGCAAGCAGGTTTCCCTAGTAAACCTTGTATGGTAAACATACCCAAGCGTGTCCGTATGCACGCAACGATAGTCACGAACGGGCACATACCTAGGGAAAGTACTCTACGTACTAGGACTTCTGTCCAAGAATGGTGTCCGCGACGGTCGGGGAAGCAGGTTGCTTATCATGGCAAACAAGTTAAATAGCTACCTTAAGAGAACGAAAGTTACTGTGGATGGAACAAAACGTGTGCCTAGAATTCCTTCCTGGTTTCCCTAGTAAACCTTGTATGGTAAACATACCCAAGCGTGTCCGTATGCACGCAACGATAGTCACGAACGGGCACATACCTAGGGAAAGTACTCTACGTACTAGGACTTCTGTCCAAGAATGGTGTCCGCGACGGGAGGGCAATGGTCGAGCAAGCAGGTTTCCCTAGTAAACCTTGTATGGTAAACATACCCAAGCGTGTCCGTATGCACGCAACGATAGTCACGAACGGGCACATACCTAGGGAAAGTACTCTACGTACTAGGACTTCTGTCCAAGAATGGTGTCCGCGACGGTCGGGGAATGTGTGTTTGACTCAATTACCAAATCCTAGGAACAAACATGTAGTGTATACAAACATTAACATTAACGCGTACGTTTGGGCTGCGCACTCCAAATGGTACACAAATAAGGGTGATTTTATGATCAGACGGACAAAAACAAAGGTGGAGAAGACAGTTTTCGGCACGATGTGCACAGAGCTCATTTCGTCGTCCCGGGCGAATGGAAAAACACAAAAATCGCGAGTTTCGCCCTCGGGCTACCGCCCTCGGGCGTATCTTTCCAGGTTTCTGTCTATAAAAGGGCAGGCCAAAAGGTGACCGGTTGAGATAAGCATTTTAAGCATACAAGCACTTTATTGCAACTTTTGACACAAAAACTAGGTACGTACATGTAGATTGTACCAACATGGACATCCATGAACGCGTACGCTCGGGCTGCGCCCTCCGTGTTGTACTTTCCCTGATCGGTACACAATTTTGGTGCATGTGTACCAACATGGACATCCATGAACGCGTACGCTCGGGCTGCGCCCTCCGTGTTGTACTTTCCCTGATCGGTACACAATTTTGGTGCATGTGTACCAACATGGACATCCATGAACGCGTACGCTCGGGCTGCGCCCTCCGTGTTGTACTTTCCCTGATCGGTACACAATTTTGGTGCACGGCTATCCTGACCGGCAACTTGTACCAACATGGACATCCATGAACGCGTACGTAGTGTACTTTCCCTGATCGGTACACAATTTTGGTGCATGTGTACCAACATGGACATCCATGAACGCGTACGCTCGGGCTGCGCCCTCCGTGTTGTACTTTCCCTGATCGGTACACAATTTTGGTGCATGTGTACCAACATGGACATCCATGAACGCGTACGCTCGGGCTGCGCCCTCCGTGTTGTACTTTCCCTGATCGGTACACAATTTTGGTGCATGTGTACCAACATGGACATCCATGAACGCGTACGCTCGGGCTGCGCCCTCCGTGTTGTACTTTCCCTGATCGGTACACAATTTTGGTGCATGTGTACCAACATGGACATCCATGAACGCGTACGCTCGGGCTGCGCCCTCCGTGTTGTACTTTCCCTGATCGGTACACAATTTTGGTGCACGGCTATCCTGACCGGCAACTTGTACCAACATGGACATCCATGAACGCGTACGTAGTGTACTTTCCCTGATCGGTACACAATTTTGGTGCACGGCTTAGGAAATGGGCTTAAAATGTTATCACTCAATCCTTAATCTTGTTATAGTCGATACTTACCGTGCCGACCAAGTAGGACACGATACAAGGCAATGTTGTTTGAGTAATTATATCCGCCATACAGTTCAGAACAAAATTGCTCGGTCAGACCTACGGCGGGCCATAACTCGAATACTAAACGTCGCAGACATGGGTCGTAGAACAATTTTAAGCTCGTCTAATCATTCTCTATCCGATTCTGGATAGTGGTTTTTGACCACTTTTCATCATTTTGTGACACCCCGAACCTAGGGACAGCTCCCTAGCTTTTTGCAAAAAAGTGCACCGAACGGGCCGGAGAGCTCGAGTAGTCAAAAAATTTTTTTCGCTAAAAACCCTCAAAACGTGTCAGAAACACACCCTAGATGATGAAAAGTGCAACCAGAAAGTCAACCGACAACATGCCCGGGGGTACCAATTTGCTCTACGCGTCCCTAGGTAGGGTACTTTTTCATACAAACATCAATGTGCACGGTGCACAAAGTGCGCGGAACAAAAATTGCTCGGTCAGACCTACGGCGGGCCATAACTCGAATACTAAACGTCGCAGACATGGGTCGTAGAACAATTTTAAGCTCGTCTAATCATTCTCTATCCGATTCTGGATAGTGGTTTTTTGACCACTTTTCATCATTTTGTGACACCCCGAACCTAGGGACAGCTCCCTAGCTTTTTGCAAAAAGTGCACCGAACGGGCCGGAGAGCTCGAGTAGTCAAAAAAATTTTTTTCGCTAAAAACCCTCAAAACGTGTCAGAAACACACCCTAGATGATGAAAAGTGCAACCAGAAAGTCAACCGACAACATGCCCGGGGGTACCAATTTGCTCTACGCGTCCCTAGGTAGGGTACTTTTTCATACAAACATCAATGTGCACGGTGCACAAAGTGCGCGGAACAAAAATTGCTCGGTCAGACCTACGGCGGGCCATAACTCGAATACTAAACGTCGCAGACATGGGTCGTAGAACAATTTTAAGCTCGTCTAATCATTCTCTATCCGATTCTGGATAGTGGTTTTTTGACCACTTTTCATCATTTTGTGACACCCCGAACCTAGGGACAGCTCCCTAGCTTTTTGCAAAAAAGTGCACCGAACGGGCCGGAGAGCTCGAGTAGTCAAAAAAATTTTTTTCGCTAAAAACCCTCAAAACGTGTCAGAAACACACCCTAGATGATGAAAAGTGCAACCAGAAAGTCAACCGACAACATGCCCGGGGGTACCAATTTGCTCTACGCGTCCCTAGGTAGGGTACTTTTTCATACAAACATCAATGTGCACGGTGCACAAAGTGCGCGGAACAAAAATTGCTCGGTCAGACCTACGGCGGGCCATAACTCGAATACTAAACGTCGCAGACATGGGTCGTAGAACAATTTTAAGCTCGTCTAATCATTCTCTATCCGATTCTGGATAGTGGTTTTTTGACCACTTTTCATCATTTTGTGACACCCCGAACCTAGGGACAGCTCCCTAGCTTTTTGCAAAAAAGTGCACCGAACGGGCCGGAGAGCTCGAGTAGTCAAAAAAATTTTTTTCGCTAAAAACCCTCAAAACGTGTCAGAAACACACCCTAGATGATGAAAAGTGCAACCAGAAAGTCAACCGACAACATGCCCGGGGGTACCAATTTGCTCTACGCGTCCCTAGGTAGGGTACTTTTTCATACAAACATCAATGTGCACGGTGCACAAAGTGCGCGGAACAAAAATTGCTCGGTCAGACCTACGGCGGGCCATAACTCGAATACTAAACGTCGCAGACATGGGTCGTAGAACAATTTTAAGCTCGTCTAATCATTCTCTATCCGATTCTGGATAGTGGTTTTTTGACCACTTTTCATCATTTTGTGACACCCCGAACCTAGGGACAGCTCCCTAGCTTTTTGCAAAAAAGTGCACCGAACGGGCCGGAGAGCTCGAGTAGTCAAAAAAATTTTTTTCGCTAAAAACCCTCAAAACGTGTCAGAAACACACCCTAGATGATGAAAAGTGCAACCAGAAAGTCAACCGACAACATGCCCGGGGGTACCAATTTGCTCTACGCGTCCCTAGGTAGGGTACTTTTTCATACAAACATCAATGTGCACGGTGCACAAAGTGCGCGGAACAAAAATTGCTCGGTCAGACCTACGGCGGGCCATAACTCGAATACTAAACGTCGCAGACATGGGTCGTAGAACAATTTTAAGCTCGTCTAATCATTCTCTATCCGATTCTGGATAGTGGTTTTTTGACCACTTTTCATCATTTTGTGACACCCCGAACCTAGGGACAGCTCCCTAGCTTTTTGCAAAAAAGTGCACCGAACGGGCCGGAGAGCTCGAGTAGTCAAAAAAATTTTTTTCGCTAAAAACCCTCAAAACGTGTCAGAAACACACCCTAGATGATGAAAAGTGCAACCAGAAAGTCAACCGACAACATGCCCGGGGTACCAATTTGCTCTACGCGTCCCTAGGTAGGGTACTTTTTCATACAAACATCAATGTGCACGGTGCACAAAGTGCGCGGAACAAAAATTGCTCGGTCAGACCTACGGCGGGCCATAACTCGAATACTAAACGTCGCAGACATGGGTCGTAGAACAATTTTAAGCTCGTCTAATCATTCTCTATCCGATTCTGGATAGTGGTTTTTTGACCACTTTTCATCATTTTGTGACACCCCGAACCTAGGGACAGCTCCCTAGCTTTTTGCAAAAAAGTGCACCGAACGGGCCGGAGAGCTCGAGTAGTCAAAAAAATTTTTTTCGCTAAAAACCCTCAAAACGTGTCAGAAACACACCCTAGATGATGAAAAGTGCAACCAGAAAGTCAACCGACAACATGCCCGGGGGTACCAATTTGCTCTACGCGTCCCTAGGTAGGGTACTTTTTCATACAAACATCAATGTGCACGGTGCACAAAGTGCGCGGAACAAAAATTGCTCGGTCAGACCTACGGCGGGCCATAACTCGAATACTAAACGTCGCAGACATGGGTCGTAGAACAATTTTAAGCTCGTCTAATCATTCTCTATCCGATTCTGGATAGTGGTTTTTTGACCACTTTTCATCATTTTGTGACACCCCGAACCTAGGGACAGCTCCCTAGCTTTTTGCAAAAAAGTGCACCGAACGGGCCGGAGAGCTCGAGTAGTCAAAAAAATTTTTTTCGCTAAAAACCCTCAAAACGTGTCAGAAACACACCCTAGATGATGAAAAGTGCAACCAGAAAGTCAACCGACAACATGCCCGGGGGTACCAATTTGCTCTACGCGTCCCTAGGTAGGGTACTTTTTCATACAAACATCAATGTGCACGGTGCACAAAGTGCGCGGAACAAAAATTGCTCGGTCAGACCTACGGCGGGCCATAACTCGAATACTAAACGTCGCAGACATGGGTCGTAGAACAATTTTAAGCTCGTCTAATCATTCTCTATCCGATTCTGGATAGTGGTTTTTTGACCACTTTTCATCATTTTGTGACACCCCGAACCTAGGGACAGCTCCCTAGCTTTTTGCAAAAAAGTGCACCGAACGGGCCGGAGAGCTCGAGTAGTCAAAAAAATTTTTTTCGCTAAAAACCCTCAAAACGTGTCAGAAACACACCCTAGATGATGAAAAGTGCAACCAGAAAGTCAACCGACAACATGCCCGGGGGTACCAATTTGCTCTACGCGTCCCTAGGTAGGGTACTTTTTCATACAAACATCAATGTGCACGGTGCACAAAGTGCGCGGAACAAAAATTGCTCGGTCAGACCTACGGCGGGCCATAACTCGAATACTAAACGTCGCAGACATGGGTCGTAGAACAATTTTAAGCTCGTCTAATCATTCTCTATCCGATTCTGGATAGTGGTTTTTTGACCACTTTTCATCATTTTGTGACACCCCGAACCTAGGGACAGCTCCCTAGCTTTTTGCAAAAAAGTGCACCGAACGGGCCGGAGAGCTCGAGTAGTCAAAAAAATTTTTTTCGCTAAAAACCCTCAAAACGTGTCAGAAACACACCCTAGATGATGAAAAGTGCAACCAGAAAGTCAACCGACAACATGCCCGGGGGTACCAATTTGCTCTACGCGTCCCTAGGTAGGGTACTTTTTCATACAAACATCAATGTGCACGGTGCACAAAGTGCGCGGAACAAAAATTGCTCGGTCAGACCTACGGCGGGCCATAACTCGAATACTAAACGTCGCAGACATGGGTCGTAGAACAATTTTAAGCTCGTCTAATCATTCTCTATCCGATTCTGGATAGTGGTTTTTTGACCACTTTTCATCATTTTGTGACACCCCGAACCTAGGGACAGCTCCCTAGCTTTTTGCAAAAAAGTGCACCGAACGGGCCGGAGAGCTCGAGTAGTCAAAAAAATTTTTTTCGCTAAAAACCCTCAAAACGTGTCAGAAACACACCCTAGATGATGAAAAGTGCAACCAGAAAGTCAACCGACAACATGCCCGGGGGTACCAATTTGCTCTACGCGTCCCTAGGTAGGGTACTTTTTCATACAAACATCAATGTGCACGGTGCACAAAGTGCGCGGAACAAAAATTGCTCGGTCAGACCTACGGCGGGCCATAACTCGAATACTAAACGTCGCAGACATGGGTCGTAGAACAATTTTAAGCTCGTCTAATCATTCTCTATCCGATTCTGGATAGTGGTTTTTTGACCACTTTTCATCATTTTGTGACACCCCGAACCTAGGGACAGCTCCCTAGCTTTTTGCAAAAAAGTGCACCGAACGGGCCGGAGAGCTCGAGTAGTCAAAAAAATTTTTTTCGCTAAAAACCCTCAAAACGTGTCAGAAACACACCCTAGATGATGAAAAGTGCAACCAGAAAGTCAACCGACAACATGCCCGGGGGTACCAATTTGCTCTACGCGTCCCTAGGTAGGGTACTTTTTCATACAAACATCAATGTGCACGGTGCACAAAGTGCGCGGAACAAAAATTGCTCGGTCAGACCTACGGCGGGCCATAACTCGAATACTAAACGTCGCAGACATGGGTCGTAGAACAATTTTAAGCTCGTCTAATCATTCTCTATCCGATTCTGGATAGTGGTTTTTTGACCACTTTTCATCATTTTGTGACACCCCGAACCTAGGGACAGCTCCCTAGCTTTTTGCAAAAAAGTGCACCGAACGGGCCGGAGAGCTCGAGTAGTCAAAAAAATTTTTTTCGCTAAAAACCCTCAAAACGTGTCAGAAACACACCCTAGATGATGAAAAGTGCAACCAGAAAGTCAACCGACAACATGCCCGGGGGTACCAATTTGCTCTACGCGTCCCTAGGTAGGGTACTTTTTCATACAAACATCAATGTGCACGGTGCACAAAGTGCGCGGAACAAAAATTGCTCGGTCAGACCTACGGCGGGCCATAACTCGAATACTAAACGTCGCAGACATGGGTCGTAGAACAATTTTAAGCTCGTCTAATCATTCTCTATCCGATTCTGGATAGTGGTTTTTTGACCACTTTTCATCATTTTGTGACACCCCGAACCTAGGGACAGCTCCCTAGCTTTTTGCAAAAAAGTGCACCGAACGGGCCGGAGAGCTCGAGTAGTCAAAAAAATTTTTTTCGCTAAAAACCCTCAAAACGTGTCAGAAACACACCCTAGATGATGAAAAGTGCAACCAGAAAGTCAACCGACAACATGCCCGGGGGTACCAATTTGCTCTACGCGTCCCTAGGTAGGGTACTTTTTCATACAAACATCAATGTGCACGGTGCACAAAGTGCGCGGAACAAAAATTGCTCGGTCAGACCTACGGCGGGCCATAACTCGAATACTAAACGTCGCAGACATGGGTCGTAGAACAATTTTAAGCTCGTCTAATCATTCTCTATCCGATTCTGGATAGTGGTTTTTTGACCACTTTTCATCATTTTGTGACACCCCGAACCTAGGGACAGCTCCCTAGCTTTTTGCAAAAAAGTGCACCGAACGGGCCGGAGAGCTCGAGTAGTCAAAAAAATTTTTTTCGCTAAAAACCCTCAAAACGTGTCAGAAACACACCCTAGATGATGAAAAGTGCAACCAGAAAGTCAACCGACAACATGCCCGGGGGTACCAATTTGCTCTACGCGTCCCTAGGTAGGGTACTTTTTCATACAAACATCAATGTGCACGGTGCACAAAGTGCGCGGAACAAAAATTGCTCGGTCAGACCTACGGCGGGCCATAACTCGAATACTAAACGTCGCAGACATGGGTCGTAGAACAATTTTAAGCTCGTCTAATCATTCTCTATCCGATTCTGGATAGTGGTTTTTTGACCACTTTTCATCATTTTGTGACACCCCGAACCTAGGGACAGCTCCCTAGCTTTTTGCAAAAAAGTGCACCGAACGGGCCGGAGAGCTCGAGTAGTCAAAAAAATTTTTTTCGCTAAAAACCCTCAAAACGTGTCAGAAACACACCCTAGATGATGAAAAGTGCAACCAGAAAGTCAACCGACAACATGCCCGGGGGTACCAATTTGCTCTACGCGTCCCTAGGTAGGGTACTTTTTCATACAAACATCAATGTGCACGGTGCACAAAGTGCGCGGAACAAAAATTGCTCGGTCAGACCTACGGCGGGCCATAACTCGAATACTAAACGTCGCAGACATGGGTCGTAGAACAATTTTAAGCTCGTCTAATCATTCTCTATCCGATTCTGGATAGTGGTTTTTTGACCACTTTTCATCATTTTGTGACACCCCGAACCTAGGGACAGCTCCCTAGCTTTTTGCAAAAAAGTGCACCGAACGGGCCGGAGAGCTCGAGTAGTCAAAAAAATTTTTTTCGCTAAAAACCCTCAAAACGTGTCAGAAACACACCCTAGATGATGAAAAGTGCAACCAGAAAGTCAACCGACAACATGCCCGGGGGTACCAATTTGCTCTACGCGTCCCTAGGTAGGGTACTTTTTCATACAAACATCAAAGTGCGCTTAGCAAAAGTTCTCCGTCAGACCTACGGCGGGCCATAACTCGAAAACTAAACGTCGCAGACATGGGTCGTAGAACAATTTTAAGTTCGTCTAATGATTCTACATCCGATTCTGGATAGTGGTTTTTTGACCACTTTTCAAAATTTTGTGACACCCCAAACCTAGGGGCAGCTCCCTAGCTTTTGTCAAAAAATGGTCACCGAACGGGCCGGAGAGCTCGAGTAGTCAAAAAATTTTTTTTCGCCAAAATCACTGAAAACGTGTAGAAAACGCATTTTAGATGATGAAAAGTGAAACCAGAACGTCAAACAACAACTTTTTTGGGGGTACCCTTTTTACTCTACGGGCCCCTAGGTAAGGCGCGCCATTAGCGCTTTCCTCTCGAGTTCCCAACTTTTGCCCTCCTGGGAACATGATCATTTGTTCATTGCCTACTATAGGGAGGGTACCTTGCTCCGAGGTCAAAAATGAAAATTTCACCAAATCGTAGTTTTTACCTCTATTTTGTCGTAGGAGCATGGTTTGAGGTGTCGGTGGGTCATTTCGGCCCCCATTTGGGTCATACGTCCCCTCCCCGATTTAGTTCGTCGTATGACCATAGTCCGAACTTATGAAGCAAAAGTGGTGTCTGGTGGTGTCTGCCGATGATCTTAACCTATGATTTCGAGTTGATATGCGTATATTAGAGTAAAATTAGGCCTTGTAGTACACGGCTTATGCCCCGGACTAGGTGTCCCGGGGACAAAATCTCGAAAATTACAGACACCCCAGCATCGCTTAAGGTGGTCAGTAGCAAATATATTTTTGGGTCTTCGGACCCATGAAGAGACAGTAGCTGGCTAGTTTGCTGTACTCTTACGCTGAGAACTGGCAGCGTAGAGGGTCTACGGACCCTGAAAGGACCTACCCAACCTTTCAAAAAGCTCCCTGGAGCGGTACATCACGGGTCTACGGACCCTAAGACTTCGTCGTGATGGTTTCAAGCATAAAAGTCGTAACAGTTTAAGAGGTTTTCGTAAGCGTATATTAAATGCATGCTTGAAACTAAGCTTCGTTGTCTTTAAACACTGCAAGACCAATCGAACTTTTTAGGGAAACTCGAAGGATTCACGCTAAGCTCGATGAGCTATTAAGGGTAGTGGTGCATGGTTTGTCGGCGTTCCTTGGATCTAATCCATTGAACAAATGTGTCTGGGGTCATGGTGCAGGTAAAATAGCGTGATGAAACCGGGTTTCCCTTACCAAATGTGGCATAACTTTCCCTGAGAGCGAAGCTCAGACCCACGTAGGGGAGAGCAAAGTGGAACTTAAATGTTCTATGCAGCAAATGTTCGCCATGCGGATAAACAAGTTGGAATAGCTCAATGTAGTGTAATGCAAACACGAATCGCAATTAACGATAAGGGGACCCAGAAGCAATTCTGCGGAACCCTCGGGGGAGGTGTGAGTTGATATAATTAGAGGTGATAGTCCAAGTTGTTCGAGCTCCGGCTCGGCAGCCGATACGAGGTTCCTGTTGAGCTTGTACATCGCGCAGAGGCGCCGTTCGGTTCTAGCAATGATTCCCGCCACCATGTTTCATGCGTGCAGAGGTCCGTTAGAGCTCGAGCAATGTGTCCCGCCGTGATTACGAAAAAGTTTAACAGTTGACTAAGTTGGGGGTGTGTTCAAGTAATCGCGCAGAGATGCCGATCGGTTTCTAGCAATGTTTCCCGTCACAAGGTGGTATTGGCACCTGTGCAGAGTGACCGTTAGCAATGTCTCCCGTATCACGGTGGTGTTCTACCACTAGTGCAGAGTGACCGCTAGCAATGTCTCCCGTCACAAGGTGGTAGCCCAGTAGTGCAGAGAAGCCGCTAGCAAGTCTCCCGTCACAGAGTAAGCAGGTCCGCGAAGTGCAGAGTAGCCGTTAGCAATGTCTCCCGTATCACGGTGGTATCATTCCACTAGTGCAGAGTGACCGCTAGCAATGCTTCCCGACACACGGCGGTAGCTTACGCAGTGCAGAGAGACTCAGGAGCAAAGTCTTCCGACACACGGTGGTAACTCGACGAGGTGCAGAGTAACCGTTAGCAATGTCTCCCGTATCACGGTGGAGTTCTTCCACTAGTGCAGAGTGACCGCTAGCAATGTTTCCCGACACATCGAAGGAGTAGATCCACGAAGTGCAGAAAGATCGCTGAACCAATCAATGCATCCCGTCGTGGAGAGCTTACACGCCCGTAGGACAAAACAGTGGGGTGTATCCAAGTGAAACATTAGTATACATGAGAGTGCAGAGTACCGATTGGACTATAGTGGTCAAAACGCAGCCGGGTAATTCAACTCTGTAGCCGTACAAAGGTATCCGCCTGTTAGAAGGACACCGTACGGTTTACAGTTTTAACAAAAATGCAGCCGCGGTAATTTCAACCCAACCCACTATAGCCATTCAATGTATCCGTCATAATCATGTATACCGATCGGAGTAGCCAAAGACAATGTTCGTCTAGTGTTGTTGGGGTGTATGCGCGCAGAGATGCCGTTCGGTTTAAAGCAATGTTTCCCGTCACGAGGTGGTATTGGCACCTGTGCAGAGTGACCGTTAGCAATGTCTCCCGTATCACGGTGGAGTTCTTCCACTAGTGCAGAGTGACCGCTAGCAATGTCTCCCGTCACAAGGTGGTAGCCCAGCAGTGCAGAGAAGCCGCTGTAGCAAAGTCTCCCGTATCACGGTGGAGTTCTTCCACTAGTGCAGAGAGAGATCGCTGAACCGTGCAATGTGTCCCGTCGTGCGCAGAGAGTTCGACCAGATGTAACAAGTTGGGGTGCAAGTTGCAAGTTCACGCGCAGAGATGCCGTTCGGTTTAAAGCAATGTTTCCCGTCACGAGGTGGTATTGGCACCTGTGCAGAGTGACCGTTAGCAATGTCTCCCGTATCACGGTGGAGTTCTTCCACTAGTGCAGAGTGACCGCTAGCAATGTCTCCCGTCACATTGGTGGTAGCCCAGCAGTGCAGAGAAGCCGCTTTCAGCAATGTTTCCCGTCACGAGGTGGTATTGGCACCTGTGCAGAGTGACCGTTAGCAATGTCTCCCGTATCACGGTGGAGTTCTTCCACTAGTGCAGAGTGACCGCTAGCAATGTCTCCCGTCACATTGGTGGTAGCCCAGCAGTGCAGAGAAGCCGCTGTAGCAAAGTCTCCCGTATCACGGTGGTATCATTCCACTAGTGCAGAGAGATCGCTGAACCGTTCAATGTGTCCCGTCGTGGTGTGCTTGTAGCGAGCACGTAGGATACACCTTGCTTTGTTGGTTTGGGATAGGAGTGGTCGCGCAACTGCCTCCACGCCGCAGAGTGCCAGTTCGGATTGAAGGTCAACTTTAGCCGTTCAATGCATCAGTCGGTGGGTGTTCAGATGGCATCACAACTTCCCCTAGGTGCTCAAGTTGGTTGGGTTGCTAAACATATACACATGCGCAGAGTATCGTACGAACTAGCAAAGTCTCCCGTCACGGTGGTAAAGTAATGAGTACCATGCAGTGCAGAGAGATCGTTAGTGCGTGCAATGTACCAGTCGAAGTGTTGTGTTCGCGCATGCGCAGAGTATCGTACG
>NW_024427670.1:30000-32500 GCF_017562075.2 Anopheles merus | reverse complement strand
GCAAAGCCAAATGCCGACCGCGGACACCCTCAGTGCGGGTGAACTGCACCAACATTCCGCCTGGCACTTCATCCGAAGAAATTTCTTCGGAAATGAGTGCCGCGTTGGGCGTTGAAATTTTCAGCGACCAAATCACGACCGTAAAAACGCATTACGGTACGTTGGTCGCATTTTTCGATTGCCCAGCAATAGCGGTCACCGACCAGGCCCTTGCGAGGCAGTACACGGTTGGTTTCAGCAAATGCTGCAGGCTTCGGCTATTGGAACGCCGGCGGCAATGCTACCGGTGCTACGAATACGGGCATACTGCTGCCCGCTGCCGTGGCAAGGACCGTAGTAGCAAATGCCACCGTTGCGCAGAAGATAAGCACGAGGGTCCGTGCACTAGGGAGCGGAAGTGCTTGGGATGCCAGGGTCCGGATGCAATCGGGCACTCGCTGGGCCAGCGCAGTTGCCGCTACTTTGGAAAGGTAACCCCACAGCCCAGTCATGATTAGAGTGTTCCAACAGAACCTCAATCATGACCAAATGGCCCAAGACTTGCTTTTGCAAAGTGCTCGTGCCGAGGGTTGTGACATTTTGATTCTCTCGGACCCCTATTGGGTGCCGAGTAATAACAGCAATTGGGTTACCGATACCACTGGCCGGGTTGCAGTGGTATCAGTTGGGGATTATCCTTTTCAGCGCATCATTGACAACCAACGCGAGGACTTCGTTGTGGTCGAGATGCGGGGAATTGTTTTCTGCTCCGTTTACCTACCACCCGTGGGTTCCGATTTGACTGTCGAGGAGTACAAACGCAAATGGACCGAAATTGTGTCTGTACTCCCACGGAATCGGGACACCGTGATCGGGGGTGACGTAAACGCCTGGTCAGGTGCATGGGGGATGGAGCGAAGGCCAAACGATGGGGAAAGGGTATCTAGGGGGGGAGTTGTGATGGACGCGGCGGCTGCTTTGGGATTGGTTCTCCTAAACCAGGGCAACCAGAGCACTTGGATGGGGGGAAATGGCCGCAACTCCATAGTGGACGTGTCGTTTTGCAGCCCCTCTTTGGTAGGGGAAAATAATTGGCGCGTTTGTGACGAAACCCCAAGTGACCACAATACTATTAAGTTTGTGGTCGGCAGGGTTCCGAGACAGCGCGCCAATAATGTGGGACACTCAGCAGTGAATGGGGGAAGGTGGTCCACAAGATTCTTCGACAAGGATTTGTTCGTTGAAATCTTGCGGGACCAGGATATTTTTGGGCATGTTGCTACGGCAGAGGAGCTGACCCAGGCCATTACGGTGGCTTGTGATGGCACCATGCCTAGACAACCCCCAAGGCGACAGGGCCGGCGTCCAGTTTATTGGTGGACGTCCGAGATTGATCGGTTGCGCAGCCATTTTCATGGAATGAAACGGCGGTTCAACCGGGCCCGGACCGAGGAGCAGCGCGAGGAAAGGCGTCAAATGAAGTCGGACGCACGCGCTGCCCTGGAACGGGCCGTCAAGCTCAGCAAGGACCAACACAAGCAGGATCTGCCGGAACAATTGGAACCGCACGGCTTTGGCCCTGCGTACCAAATCCGCAAGCAGCAGTGGGAAGGAGCTCGGGTTCCGATGGAACGGGACGCTAATAAGCTCCAGTTCATCGTGAATGAGCTCTTTCCCGAGCGTCCCCCGATGGAGTGGCCCGAGACGGAAGTAGGTGGGGATCCGATGGATCCGGTCTCGGAGGAGGAGTTGGCGGAAGAGTTGAAGGAGATTGCCCGCTCACTCAACCCCAAGAAAGCTCCAGGGGACGACAATATTCCGAACATGGCTGCAGCTGCGGCAATTATGGCTTTTCCTGCCGTTTTTGCCAAAAGCTATAAGCAGCTACTGGAGACAGGCACTTTCCCCGACGCATGGAAGCGGCAGCAACTGGTGCTGCTTACCAAGTCGGGGAAACCACCTGGGGAGCCCTCGTCATACCGGCCCATTTGCTTGCTGAGTGTGTTGGGGAAAATTTTGGAGCGGTTGATTCAGCGGAGGCTGACAACCCACCTGGAGTCCTCTGGGGGACTTTCGGATGCCCAATACGGTTTCCGTAAAGGGCGTTCGACCGTGGATGCCATCACTCGAGTGATGGATAACGGGAAAGTCGCTCTTGATAAAAAGCGAAAGGGGGATCGCCTCTGTGCGGTGGTAACGGTGGACGTCCGGAATGCCTTCAACTCGGCAAACTGGACAGCGATCGGCCAAGCTCTGCAGCGTAAAAACACTCCGCCTTATTTGCAGGCGTTGCTGCGGAACTATTTTATTGGCCGAACGCTCCACTACGATACGGATGAAGGAGTAGTGTCGAGGACTGTATCTGCTGGCGTTCCTCAGGGTTCGGTTCTAGGACCAACACTGTGGAACGTCATGTATGACGACCTACTCCGCTTGCCGCTCGAAGGACTACGAGCGGACATCATCGGGTTTGCTGACGACGTGGCCTTCACATTTTTGGGAAGGACCACGGAACAGGTCA
>NW_024427670.1:7500-25000 GCF_017562075.2 Anopheles merus | reverse complement strand
CGCCTGAAAGTATGCAATTTGGTGCTACCCTAGGGAACTTGTATGGGGAAGCCTACCTACGCGTGTCGCACGTTGCAAGTTGCATGGTCGTCGATCAGAGGCATGCAAAAGCACCTATCTAGGGGAATTACTCTACGTTCTAGTAGCTAGTGCGATTTTCCGGTCCAGCACGGCAGTACGCCTGCATGCATACAATCCATGTACCAACCATGTACCTAGGCGTTGGTCAGTAGCTTTTGGCGCCACATGGAGAAAGTATTCGAGTTCAGATTTCTGGGACTTAGCGTATTTTTCAAAACTATTAATTTAAATTAAACTATTAATGGGTCTCAAGCTAGGCGTTGGTCAGTAGCTTTGGCGCAACATGGAGGAAGTATTCGAGTTCAGATTTCTGGGACTTAGCGTATTTTTCAAAACTATTAATTTAAATTAAACTATAAATGGGTCTCAAGCTAGGCGTTGGTCAGTAGCTTTTGGCGCAACATGGAGGAAGTATTCGAGTTCAGATTTCTGGGACTTAGCGTATTTTTCAAAACTATTAATGGAAATTAAACTATAAATGGGTCTCAAGCTAGGCGTTGGTCAGTAGCTTTTGGCGCAACATGGAGGAAGTATTCGAGTTCAGATTTCTGGGACTTAGCGTATTTTTCAAAACTATTAATGGAAATTAAACTATAAATGGGTCTCAAGCTAGGCGTTGGTCAGTAGCTTTTGGCGCAACATGGAGGAAGTATTCGAGTTCAGATTTCTGGGACTTAGCGTATTTTTCAAAACTATTAATGGAAATTAAACTATAAATGGGTCACAAGCTAGGCGTTGGTCAGTAGCTTTTGGCGCAACATGGAGGAAGTATTCGAGTTCAGATTTCTGGGACTTAGCGTATTTTTCAATCATATTAAACCGAATCAAACATAAAAATGATGAAACCTACACGACGTTCCTAGGTTATGGACGAAAACTGACGATTTAGTGCCGGTCAGGATAGCCGTGCACCAAAATTGTGTACCGATCAGGGAAAGTACAACACGGAGGGCGCAGCCCGAGCGTACGCGTTCATGGATGTCCATGTTGGTACAAGTTGCCGGTCAGGATAGCCGTGCACCAAAATTGTGTACCGATCAGGGAAAGTACAACACGGAGGGCGCAGCCCGAGCGTACGCGTTCATGGATGTCCATGTTGGTACAAGTTGCCGGTCAGGATAGCCGTGCACCAAAATTGTGTACCGATCAGGGAAAGTACAACACGGAGGGCGCAGCCCGAGCGTACGCGTTCATGGATGTCCATGTTGGTACAAGTTGCCGGTCAGGATAGCCGTGCACCAAAATTGTGTACCGATCAGGGAAAGTACAACACGGAGGGCGCAGCCCGAGCGTACGCGTTCATGGATGTCCATGTTGGTACAAGTTGCCGGTCAGGATAGCCGTGCACCAAAATTGTGTACCGATCAGGGAAAGTACAACACGGAGGGCGCAGCCCGAGCGTACGCGTTCATGGATGTCCATGTTGGTACAAGTTGCCGGTCAGGATAGCCGTGCACCAAAATTGTGTACCGATCAGGGAAAGTACACTACGTTCCTATGACTTGGGTGAAAAGTGTTGATAAAGTGCCGGATAGGATAGACGGTGGCTTATCGTACACATCACAAACAAAAACCCCTTAGTGAGCAGTAGCAAGTGTCGATGGAACAAAGCGAAGGCAATACAAACTGATCAAGTACAATAAAGAACGCTACGTACTAGGACTTCTGTCCAAGAATGGTGTCCGCGACGGGAGGGCAATGGTCGAGCAAGCAGGTTTCCCTAGTAAACCTTGTATGGTAAACATACCCAAGCGTGTCCGTATGCACGCAACGATAGTCACGAACGGGCACATACCTAGGGAAAGTACTCTACGTACTAGGACTTCTGTCCAAGAATGGTGTCCGCGACGGGAGGGCAATGGTCGAGCAAGCAGGTTTCCCTAGTAAACCTTGTATGGTAAACATACCCAAGCGTGTCCGTATGCACGCAACGATAGTCACGAACGGGCACATACCTAGGGAAAGTACTCTACGTACTAGGACTTCTGTCCAAGAATGGTGTCCGCGACGGGAGGGCAATGGTCGAGCAAGCAGGTTTCCCTAGTAAACCTTGTATGGTAAACATACCCAAGCGTGTCCGTATGCACGCAACGATAGTCACGAACGGGCACATACCTAGGGAAAGTACTCTACGTACTAGGACTTCTGTCCAAGAATGGTGTCCGCGACGGGAGGGCAATGGTCGAGCAAGCAGGTTTCCCTAGTAAACCTTGTATGGTAAACATACCCAAGCGTGTCCGTATGCACGCAACGATAGTCACGAACGGGCACATACCTAGGGAAAGTACTCTACGTACTAGGACTTCTGTCCAAGAATGGTGTCCGCGACGGGAGGGCAATGGTCGAGCAAGCAGGTTTCCCTAGTAAACCTTGTATGGTAAACATACCCAAGCGTGTCCGTATGCACGCAACGATAGTCACGAACGGGCACATACCTAGGGAAAGTACTCTACGTACTAGGACTTCTGTCCAAGAATGGTGTCCGCGACGGGAGGGCAATGGTCGAGCAAGCAGGTTTCCCTAGTAAACCTTGTATGGTAAACATACCCAAGCGTGTCCGTATGCACGCAACGATAGTCACGAACGGGCACATACCTAGGGAAAGTACTCTACGTACTAGGACTTCTGTCCAAGAATGGTGTCCGCGACGGGAGGGCAATGGTCGAGCAAGCAGGTTTCCCTAGTAAACCTTGTATGGTAAACATACCCAAGCGTGTCCGTATGCACGCAACGATAGTCACGAACGGGCACATACCTAGGAAAGTACTCTACGTACTAGGACTTCTGTCCAAGAATGGTGTCCGCGACGGGAGGGCAATGGTCGAGCAAGCAGGTTTCCCTAGTAAACCTTGTATGGTAAACATACCCAAGCGTGTCCGTATGCACGCAACGATAGTCACGAACGGGCACATACCTAGGGAAAGTACTCTACGTACTAGGACTTCTGTCCAAGAATGGTGTCCGCGACGGGAGGGCAATGGTCGAGCAAGCAGGTTTCCCTAGTAAACCTTGTATGGTAAACATACCCAAGCGTGTCCGTATGCACGCAACGATAGTCACGAACGGGCACATACCTAGGGAAAGTACTCTACGTACTAGGACTTCTGTCCAAGAATGGTGTCCGCGACGGGAGGGCAATGGTCGAGCAAGCAGGTTTCCCTAGTAAACCTTGTATGGTAAACATACCCAAGCGTGTCCGTATGCACGCAACGATAGTCACGAACGGGCACATACCTAGGGAAAGTACTCTACGTACTAGGACTTCTGTCCAAGAATGGTGTCCGCGACGGGAGGGCAATGGTCGAGCAAGCAGGTTTCCCTAGTAAACCTTGTATGGTAAACATACCCAAGCGTGTCCGTATGCACGCAACGATAGTCACGAACGGGCACATACCTAGGGAAAGTACTCTACGTACTAGGACTTCTGTCCAAGAATGGTGTCCGCGACGGGAGGGCAATGGTCGAGCAAGCAGGTTTCCCTAGTAAACCTTGTATGGTAAACATACCCAAGCGTGTCCGTATGCACGCAACGATAGTCACGAACGGGCACATACCTAGGGAAAGTACTCTACGTACTAGGACTTCTGTCCAAGAATGGTGTCCGCGACGGGAGGGCAATGGTCGAGCAAGCAGGTTTCCCTAGTAAACCTTGTATGGTAAACATACCCAAGCGTGTCCGTATGCACGCAACGATAGTCACGAACGGGCACATACCTAGGGAAAGTACTCTACGTACTAGGACTTCTGTCCAAGAATGGTGTCCGCGACGGGAGGGCAATGGTCGAGCAAGCAGGTTTCCCTAGTAAACCTTGTATGGTAAACATACCCAAGCGTGTCCGTATGCACGCAACGATAGTCACGAACGGGCACATACCTAGGGAAAGTACTCTACGTACTAGGACTTCTGTCCAAGAATGGTGTCCGCGACGGGAGGGCAATGGTCGAGCAAGCAGGTTTCCCTAGTAAACCTTGTATGGTAAACATACCCAAGCGTGTCCGTATGCACGCAACGATAGTCACGAACGGGCACATACCTAGGGAAAGTACTCTACGTACTAGGACTTCTGTCCAAGAATGGTGTCCGCGACGGGAGGGCAATGGTCGAGCAAGCAGGTTTCCCTAGTAAACCTTGTATGGTAAACATACCCAAGCGTGTCCGTATGCACGCAACGATAGTCACGAACGGGCACATACCTAGGGAAAGTACTCTACGTACTAGGACTTCTGTCCAAGAATGGTGTCCGCGACGGGAGGGCAATGGTCGAGCAAGCAGGTTTCCCTAGTAAACCTTGTATGGTAAACATACCCAAGCGTGTCCGTATGCACGCAACGATAGTCACGAACGGGCACATACCTAGGGAAAGTACTCTACGTACTAGGACTTCTGTCCAAGAATGGTGTCCGCGACGGGAGGGCAATGGTCGAGCAAGCAGGTTTCCCTAGTAAACCTTGTATGGTAAACATACCCAAGCGTGTCCGTATGCACGCAACGATAGTCACGAACGGGCACATACCTAGGGAAAGTACTCTACGTACTAGGACTTCTGTCCAAGAATGGTGTCCGCGACGGGAGGGCAATGGTCGAGCAAGCAGGTTTCCCTAGTAAACCTTGTATGGTAAACATACCCAAGCGTGTCCGTATGCACGCAACGATAGTCACGAACGGGCACATACCTAGGGAAAGTACTCTACGTACTAGGACTTCTGTCCAAGAATGGTGTCCGCGACGGGAGGGCAATGGTCGAGCAAGCAGGTTTCCCTAGTAAACCTTGTATGGTAAACATACCCAAGCGTGTCCGTATGCACGCAACGATAGTCACGAACGGGCACATACCTAGGGAAAGTACTCTACGTACTAGGACTTCTGTCCAAGAATGGTGTCCGCGACGGTCGGGGAAGCAGGTTGCTTATCATGGCAAACAAGTTAAATTGCTACCTTAAGAGAACGAAAGTTACTGTGCATGGAACAAAACGTGTGCCTAGAATTCCTTCCTGGTTTCCCTAGTAAACCTTGTATGGTAAACATACCCAAGCGTGTCCGTATGCACGCAACGATAGTCACGAACGGGCACATACCTAGGGAAAGTACTCTACGTACTAGGACTTCTGTCCAAGAATGGTGTCCGCGACGGGAGGGCAATGGTCGAGCAAGCAGGTTTCCCTAGTAAACCTTGTATGGTAAACATACCCAAGCGTGTCCGTATGCACGCAACGATAGTCACGAACGGGCACATACCTAGGGAAAGTACTCTACGTACTAGGACTTCTGTCCAAGAATGGTGTCCGCGACGGGAGGGCAATGGTCGAGCAAGCAGGTTTCCCTAGTAAACCTTGTATGGTAAACATACCCAAGCGTGTCCGTATGCACGCAACGATAGTCACGAACGGGCACATACCTAGGGAAAGTACTCTACGTACTAGGACTTCTGTCCAAGAATGGTGTCCGCGACGGGAGGGCAATGGTCGAGCAAGCAGGTTTCCCTAGTAAACCTTGTATGGTAAACATACCCAAGCGTGTCCGTATGCACGCAACGATAGTCACGAACGGGCACATACCTAGGGAAAGTACTCTACGTACTAGGACTTCTGTCCAAGAATGGTGTCCGCGACGGGAGGGCAATGGTCGAGCAAGCAGGTTTCCCTAGTAAACCTTGTATGGTAAACATACCCAAGCGTGTCCGTATGCACGCAACGATAGTCACGAACGGGCACATACCTAGGGAAAGTACTCTACGTACTAGGACTTCTGTCCAAGAATGGTGTCCGCGACGGGAGGGCAATGGTCGAGCAAGCAGGTTTCCCTAGTAAACCTTGTATGGTAAACATACCCAAGCGTGTCCGTATGCACGCAACGATAGTCACGAACGGGCACATACCTAGGGAAAGTACTCTACGTACTAGGACTTCTGTCCAAGAATGGTGTCCGCGACGGGAGGGCAATGGTCGAGCAAGCAGGTTTCCCTAGTAAACCTTGTATGGTAAACATACCCAAGCGTGTCCGTATGCACGCAACGATAGTCACGAACGGGCACATACCTAGGGAAAGTACTCTACGTACTAGGACTTCTGTCCAAGAATGGTGTCCGCGACGGGAGGGCAATGGTCGAGCAAGCAGGTTTCCCTAGTAAACCTTGTATGGTAAACATACCCAAGCGTGTCCGTATGCACGCAACGATAGTCACGAACGGGCACATACCTAGGGAAAGTACTCTACGTACTAGGACTTCTGTCCAAGAATGGTGTCCGCGACGGGAGGGCAATGGTCGAGCAAGCAGGTTTCCCTAGTAAACCTTGTATGGTAAACATACCCAAGCGTGTCCGTATGCACGCAACGATAGTCACGAACGGGCACATACCTAGGGAAAGTACTCTACGTACTAGGACTTCTGTCCAAGAATGGTGTCCGCGACGGGAGGGCAATGGTCGAGCAAGCAGGTTTCCCTAGTAAACCTTGTATGGTAAACATACCCAAGCGTGTCCGTATGCACGCAACGATAGTCACGAACGGGCACATACCTAGGGAAAGTACTCTACGTACTAGGACTTCTGTCCAAGAATGGTGTCCGCGACGGGAGGGCAATGGTCGAGCAAGCAGGTTTCCCTAGTAAACCTTGTATGGTAAACATACCCAAGCGTGTCCGTATGCACGCAACGATAGTCACGAACGGGCACATACCTAGGGAAAGTACTCTACGTACTAGGACTTCTGTCCAAGAATGGTGTCCGCGACGGGAGGGCAATGGTCGAGCAAGCAGGTTTCCCTAGTAAACCTTGTATGGTAAACATACCCAAGCGTGTCCGTATGCACGCAACGATAGTCACGAACGGGCACATACCTAGGGAAAGTACTCTACGTACTAGGACTTCTGTCCAAGAATGGTGTCCGCGACGGGAGGGCAATGGTCGAGCAAGCAGGTTTCCCTAGTAAACCTTGTATGGTAAACATACCCAAGCGTGTCCGTATGCACGCAACGATAGTCACGAACGGGCACATACCTAGGGAAAGTACTCTACGTACTAGGACTTCTGTCCAAGAATGGTGTCCGCGACGGGAGGGCAATGGTCGAGCAAGCAGGTTTCCCTAGTAAACCTTGTATGGTAAACATACCCAAGCGTGTCCGTATGCACGCAACGATAGTCACGAACGGGCACATACCTAGGGAAAGTACTCTACGTACTAGGACTTCTGTCCAAGAATGGTGTCCGCGACGGGAGGGCAATGGTCGAGCAAGCAGGTTTCCCTAGTAAACCTTGTATGGTAAACATACCCAAGCGTGTCCGTATGCACGCAACGATAGTCACGAACGGGCACATACCTAGGGAAAGTACTCTACGTACTAGGACTTCTGTCCAAGAATGGTGTCCGCGACGGGAGGGCAATGGTCGAGCAAGCAGGTTTCCCTAGTAAACCTTGTATGGTAAACATACCCAAGCGTGTCCGTATGCACGCAACGATAGTCACGAACGGGCACATACCTAGGGAAAGTACTCTACGTACTAGGACTTCTGTCCAAGAATGGTGTCCGCGACGGGAGGGCAATGGTCGAGCAAGCAGGTTTCCCTAGTAAACCTTGTATGGTAAACATACCCAAGCGTGTCCGTATGCACGCAACGATAGTCACGAACGGGCACATACCTAGGGAAAGTACTCTACGTACTAGGACTTCTGTCCAAGAATGGTGTCCGCGACGGGAGGGCAATGGTCGAGCAAGCAGGTTTCCCTAGTAAACCTTGTATGGTAAACATACCCAAGCGTGTCCGTATGCACGCAACGATAGTCACGAACGGGCACATACCTAGGGAAAGTACTCTACGTACTAGGACTTCTGTCCAAGAATGGTGTCCGCGACGGGAGGGCAATGGTCGAGCAAGCAGGTTTCCCTAGTAAACCTTGTATGGTAAACATACCCAAGCGTGTCCGTATGCACGCAACGATAGTCACGAACGGGCACATACCTAGGGAAAGTACTCTACGTACTAGGACTTCTGTCCAAGAATGGTGTCCGCGACGGGAGGGCAATGGTCGAGCAAGCAGGTTTCCCTAGTAAACCTTGTATGGTAAACATACCCAAGCGTGTCCGTATGCACGCAACGATAGTCACGAACGGGCACATACCTAGGGAAAGTACTCTACGTACTAGGACTTCTGTCCAAGAATGGTGTCCGCGACGGGAGGGCAATGGTCGAGCAAGCAGGTTTCCCTAGTAAACCTTGTATGGTAAACATACCCAAGCGTGTCCGTATGCACGCAACGATAGTCACGAACGGGCACATACCTAGGGAAAGTACTCTACGTACTAGGACTTCTGTCCAAGAATGGTGTCCGCGACGGTCGGGGAAGCAGGTTGCTTATCATGGCAAACAAGTTAAATTGCTACCTTAAGAGAACGAAAGTTACTGTGCATGGAACAAAACGTGTGCCTAGAATTCCTTCCTGGTTTCCCTAGTAAACCTTGTATGGTAAACATACCCAAGCGTGTCCGTATGCACGCAACGATAGTCACGAACGGGCACATACCTAGGGAAAGTACTCTACGTACTAGGACTTCTGTCCAAGAATGGTGTCCGCGACGGGAGGGCAATGGTCGAGCAAGCAGGTTTCCCTAGTAAACCTTGTATGGTAAACATACCCAAGCGTGTCCGTATGCACGCAACGATAGTCACGAACGGGCACATACCTAGGGAAAGTACTCTACGTACTAGGACTTCTGTCCAAGAATGGTGTCCGCGACGGGAGGGCAATGGTCGAGCAAGCAGGTTTCCCTAGTAAACCTTGTATGGTAAACATACCCAAGCGTGTCCGTATGCACGCAACGATAGTCACGAACGGGCACATACCTAGGGAAAGTACTCTACGTACTAGGACTTCTGTCCAAGAATGGTGTCCGCGACGGTCGGGGAATTGTGTGTTTGACTCAATTACCAAATCCTAGGAACATACATGTAGTGTATACAAACATTAACATTAACGCGTACGTTTGGGCTGCGCACTCCAAATGGTACACAAATAAGGGTGATTTTATGATCAGACGGACAAAAACAAAGGTGGAGAAGACAGTTTTCGGCACGATGTGCACAGAGCTCATTTCGTCGTCCCGGGCGAATGGAAAAACACAAAAATCGCGAGTTTCGCCCTCGGGCTACCGCCCTCGGGCGTATCTTTCTAGGCTTCTGTCTATAAAAGGGCAGGCCAAAAGGTGACCGGTTGAGATAAGCATTTTAAGCATACAAGCACTTTATTGCAACTTTTGACACAAAAACTAGGTACGTACATGTAGATTGTACCAACATGGACATCCATGAACGCGTACGCTCGGGCTGCGCCCTCCGTGTTGTACTTTCCCTGATCGGTACACAATTTTGGTGCATGTGTACCAACATGGACATCCATGAACGCGTACGCTCGGGCTGCGCCCTCCGTGTTGTACTTTCCCTGATCGGTACACAATTTTGGTGCACGGCTATCCTGACCGGCAACTTGTACCAACATGGACATCCATGAACGCGTACGTAGTGTACTTTCCCTGATCGGTACACAATTTTGGTGCATGTGTACCAACATGGACATCCATGAACGCGTACGCTCGGGCTGCGCCCTCCGTGTTGTACTTTCCCTGATCGGTACACAATTTTGGTGCATGTGTACCAACATGGACATCCATGAACGCGTACGCTCGGGCTGCGCCCTCCGTGTTGTACTTTCCCTGATCGGTACACAATTTTGGTGCACGGCTATCCTGACCGGCAACTTGTACCAACATGGACATCCATGAACGCGTACGTAGTGTACTTTCCCTGATCGGTACACAATTTTGGTGCATGTGTACCAACATGGACATCCATGAACGCGTACGCTCGGGCTGCGCCCTCCGTGTTGTACTTTCCCTGATCGGTACACAATTTTGGTGCACGGCTATCCTGACCGGCAACTTGTACCAACATGGACATCCATGAACGCGTACGTAGTGTACTTTCCCTGATCGGTACACAATTTTGGTGCACGGCTTAGGAAATGGGCTTAAAATGTTATCACTCAATCCATTTAATCTTGTTATAGTCGATACTTACCGTGCCGACCAAGTAGGACACGATACAAGGCAATGTTGTTTGAGTAATAATATATCCGCCATACATTTCAGTACAAAATTGCTCGGTCAGACCTACGGCGGGCCATAACTCGAATACTAAACGTCGCAGACATGGGTCGTAGAACAATTTTAAGCTCGTCTAATCATTCTCTATCCGATTCTGGATAGTGGTTTTTTGACCACTTTTCATCATTTTGTGACACCCCGAACCTAGGGACAGCTCCCTAGCTTTTTGCAAAAAAGTGCACCGAACGGGCCGGAGAGCTCGAGTAGTCAAAAAATTTTTTTCGCTAAAAACCCTCAAAACGTGTCAGAAACACACCCTAGATGATGAAAAGTGCAACCAGAAAGTCAACCGACAACATGCCCGGGGGTACCAATTTGCTCTACGCGTCCCTAGGTAGGGTACTTTTTCATACAAACATCAATGTGCACGGTGCACAAAGTGCGCGGAACAAAAATTGCTCGGTCAGACCTACGGCGGGCCATAACTCGAATACTAAACGTCGCAGACATGGGTCGTAGAACAATTTTAAGCTCGTCTAATCATTCTCTATCCGATTCTGGATAGTGGTTTTTTGACCACTTTTCATCATTTTGTGACACCCCGAACCTAGGGACAGCTCCCTAGCTTTTTGCAAAAAAGTGCACCGAACGGGCCGGAGAGCTCGAGTAGTCAAAAAAATTTTTTTCGCTAAAAACCCTCAAAACGTGTCAGAAACACACCCTAGATGATGAAAAGTGCAACCAGAAAGTCAACCGACAACATGCCCGGGGGTACCAATTTGCTCTACGCGTCCCTAGGTAGGGTACTTTTTCATACAAACATCAATGTGCACGGTGCACAAAGTGCGCGGAACAAAAATTGCTCGGTCAGACCTACGGCGGGCCATAACTCGAATACTAAACGTCGCAGACATGGGTCGTAGAACAATTTTAAGCTCGTCTAATCATTCTCTATCCGATTCTGGATAGTGGTTTTTTGACCACTTTTCATCATTTTGTGACACCCCGAACCTAGGGACAGCTCCCTAGCTTTTTGCAAAAAAGTGCACCGAACGGGCCGGAGAGCTCGAGTAGTCAAAAAATTTTTTTTCGCTAAAAACCCTCAAAACGTGTCAGAAACACACCCTAGATGATGAAAAGTGCAACCAGAAAGTCAACCGACAACATGCCGGGGGTACCAATTTGCTCTACGCGTCCCTAGGTAGGGTACTTTTTCATACAAACATCAATGTGCACGGTGCACAAAGTGCGCGGAACAAAAATTGCTCGGTCAGACCTACGGCGGGCCATAACTCGAATACTAAACGTCGCAGACATGGGTCGTAGAACAATTTTAAGCTCGTCTAATCATTCTCTATCCGATTCTGGATAGTGGTTTTTTGACCACTTTTCATCATTTTGTGACACCCCGAACCTAGGGACAGCTCCCTAGCTTTTTGCAAAAAAGTGCACCGAACGGGCCGGAGAGCTCGAGTAGTCAAAAAAATTTTTTTCGCTAAAAACCCTCAAAACGTGTCAGAAACACACCCTAGATGATGAAAAGTGCAACCAGAAAGTCAACCGACAACATGCCCGGGGGTACCAATTTGCTCTACGCGTCCCTAGGTAGGGTACTTTTTCATACAAACATCAATGTGCACGGTGCACAAAGTGCGCGGAACAAAAATTGCTCGGTCAGACCTACGGCGGGCCATAACTCGAATACTAAACGTCGCAGACATGGGTCGTAGAACAATTTTAAGCTCGTCTAATCATTCTCTATCCGATTCTGGATAGTGGTTTTTTGACCACTTTTCATCATTTTGTGACACCCCGAACCTAGGGACAGCTCCCTAGCTTTTTGCAAAAAAGTGCACCGAACGGGCCGGAGAGCTCGAGTAGTCAAAAAAATTTTTTTCGCTAAAAACCCTCAAAACGTGTCAGAAACACACCCTAGATGATGAAAAGTGCAACCAGAAAGTCAACCGACAACATGCCCGGGGGTACCAATTTGCTCTACGCGTCCCTAGGTAGGGTACTTTTTCATACAAACATCAATGTGCACGGTGCACAAAGTGCGCGGAACAAAAATTGCTCGGTCAGACCTACGGCGGGCCATAACTCGAATACTAAACGTCGCAGACATGGGTCGTAGAACAATTTTAAGCTCGTCTAATCATTCTCTATCCGATTCTGGATAGTGGTTTTTTGACCACTTTTCATCATTTTGTGACACCCCGAACCTAGGGACAGCTCCCTAGCTTTTTGCAAAAAAGTGCACCGAACGGGCCGGAGAGCTCGAGTAGTCAAAAAAATTTTTTTCGCTAAAAACCCTCAAAACGTGTCAGAAACACACCCTAGATGATGAAAAGTGCAACCAGAAAGTCAACCGACAACATGCCCGGGGGTACCAATTTGCTCTACGCGTCCCTAGGTAGGGTACTTTTTCATACAAACATCAATGTGCACGGTGCACAAAGTGCGCGGAACAAAAATTGCTCGGTCAGACCTACGGCGGGCCATAACTCGAATACTAAACGTCGCAGACATGGGTCGTAGAACAATTTTAAGCTCGTCTAATCATTCTCTATCCGATTCTGGATAGTGGTTTTTTGACCACTTTTCATCATTTTGTGACACCCCGAACCTAGGGACAGCTCCCTAGCTTTTTGCAAAAAAGTGCACCGAACGGGCCGGAGAGCTCGAGTAGTCAAAAAATTTTTTTTCGCTAAAAACCCTCAAAACGTGTCAGAAACACACCCTAGATGATGAAAAGTGCAACCAGAAAGTCAACCGACAACATGCCCGGGGGTACCAATTTGCTCTACGCGTCCCTAGGTAGGGTACTTTTTCATACAAACATCAATGTGCACGGTGCACAAAGTGCGCGGAACAAAAATTGCTCGGTCAGACCTACGGCGGGCCATAACTCGAATACTAAACGTCGCAGACATGGGTCGTAGAACAATTTTAAGCTCGTCTAATCATTCTCTATCCGATTCTGGATAGTGGTTTTTTGACCACTTTTCATCATTTTGTGACACCCCGAACCTAGGGACAGCTCCCTAGCTTTTTGCAAAAAAGTGCACCGAACGGGCCGGAGAGCTCGAGTAGTCAAAAAATTTTTTTTCGCTAAAAACCCTCAAAACGTGTCAGAAACACACCCTAGATGATGAAAAGTGCAACCAGAAAGTCAACCGACAACATGCCCGGGGGTACCAATTTGCTCTACGCGTCCCTAGGTAGGGTACTTTTTCATACAAACATCAATGTGCACGGTGCACAAAGTGCGCGGAACAAAAATTGCTCGGTCAGACCTACGGCGGGCCATAACTCGAATACTAAACGTCGCAGACATGGGTCGTAGAACAATTTTAAGCTCGTCTAATCATTCTCTATCCGATTCTGGATAGTGGTTTTTTGACCACTTTTCATCATTTTGTGACACCCCGAACCTAGGGACAGCTCCCTAGCTTTTTGCAAAAAAGTGCACCGAACGGGCCGGAGAGCTCGAGTAGTCAAAAAAATTTTTTTCGCTAAAAACCCTCAAAACGTGTCAGAAACACACCCTAGATGATGAAAAGTGCAACCAGAAAGTCAACCGACAACATGCCCGGGGGTACCAATTTGCTCTACGCGTCCCTAGGTAGGGTACTTTTTCATACAAACATCAATGTGCACGGTGCACAAAGTGCGCGGAACAAAAATTGCTCGGTCAGACCTACGGCGGGCCATAACTCGAATACTAAACGTCGCAGACATGGGTCGTAGAACAATTTTAAGCTCGTCTAATCATTCTCTATCCGATTCTGGATAGTGGTTTTTTGACCACTTTTCATCATTTTGTGACACCCCGAACCTAGGGACAGCTCCCTAGCTTTTTGCAAAAAAGTGCACCGAACGGGCCGGAGAGCTCGAGTAGTCAAAAAAATTTTTTTCGCTAAAAACCCTCAAAACGTGTCAGAAACACACCCTAGATGATGAAAAGTGCAACCAGAAAGTCAACCGACAACATGCCCGGGGGTACCAATTTGCTCTACGCGTCCCTAGGTAGGGTACTTTTTCATACAAACATCAATGTGCACGGTGCACAAAGTGCGCGGAACAAAAATTGCTCGGTCAGACCTACGGCGGGCCATAACTCGAATACTAAACGTCGCAGACATGGGTCGTAGAACAATTTTAAGCTCGTCTAATCATTCTCTATCCGATTCTGGATAGTGGTTTTTTGACCACTTTTCATCATTTTGTGACACCCCGAACCTAGGGACAGCTCCCTAGCTTTTTGCAAAAAAGTGCACCGAACGGGCCGGAGAGCTCGAGTAGTCAAAAAATTTTTTTTCGCTAAAAACCCTCAAAACGTGTCAGAAACACACCCTAGATGATGAAAAGTGCAACCAGAAAGTCAACCGACAACATGCCCGGGGGTACCAATTTGCTCTACGCGTCCCTAGGTAGGGTACTTTTTCATACAAACATCAATGTGCACGGTGCACAAAGTGCGCGGAACAAAAATTGCTCGGTCAGACCTACGGCGGGCCATAACTCGAATACTAAACGTCGCAGACATGGGTCGTAGAACAATTTTAAGCTCGTCTAATCATTCTCTATCCGATTCTGGATAGTGGTTTTTTGACCACTTTTCATCATTTTGTGACACCCCGAACCTAGGGACAGCTCCCTAGCTTTTTGCAAAAAAGTGCACCGAACGGGCCGGAGAGCTCGAGTAGTCAAAAAATTTTTTTTCGCTAAAAACCCTCAAAACGTGTCAGAAACACACCCTAGATGATGAAAAGTGCAACCAGAAAGTCAACCGACAACATGCCCGGGGGTACCAATTTGCTCTACGCGTCCCTAGGTAGGGTACTTTTTCATACAAACATCAAAGTGCGCTTAGCAAAAGTTCTCCGTCAGACCTACGGCGGGCCATAACTCGAAAACTAAACGTCGCAGACATGGGTCGTAGAACAATTTTAAGTTCGTCTAATGATTCTACATCCGATTCTGGATAGTGGTTTTTTGACCACTTTTCAAAATTTTGTGACACCCCAAACCTAGGGGCAGCTCCCTAGCTTTTGTCAAAAAATGGTCACCGAACGGGCCGGAGAGCTCGAGTAGTCAAAAAATTTTTTTTCGCCAAAATCACTGAAAACGTGTAGAAAACGCATTTTAGATGATGAAAAGTGAAACCAGAACGTCAAACAACAACTTTTTTGGGGGTACCCTTTTTACTCTACGGGCCCCTAGGTAAGGCGCGCCATTAGCGCTTTCCTCTCGAGTTCCCAACTTTTGCCCTCCTGGGAACATGATCATTTGTTCATTGCCTACTATAGGGAGGGTACCTTGCTCCGAGGTCAAAAATGAAAATTTCACCAAATCGTAGTTTTTACCTCTATTTTGTCGTAGGAGCATGGTTTGAGGTGTCGGTGGGTCATTTCGGCCCCCATTTGGGTCATACGTCCCCTCCCCGATTTAGTTCGTCGTATGACCATAGTCCGAACTTATGAAGCAAAAGTGGTGTCTGGTGGTGTCTGCCGATGATCTTAACCTATGATTTCGAGTTGATATGCGTATATTAGAGTAAAATTAGGCCTTGTAGTACACGGCTTATGCCCCGGACTAGGTGTCCCGGGGACAAAATCTCGAAAATTACAGACACCCCAGCATCGCTTAAGGTGGTCAGTAGCAAATATATTTTTGGGTCTTCGGACCCATGAAGAGACAGTAGCTGGCTAGTTTGCTGTACTCTTACGCTGAGAACTGGCAGCGTAGAGGGTCTACGGACCCTGAAAGGACCTACCCAACCTTTCAAAAAGCTCCCTGGAGCGGTACATCACGGGTCTACGGACCCTAAGACTTCGTCGTGATGGTTTCAAGCATAAAAGTCGTAACAGTTTAAGAGGTTTTCGTAAGCGTATATTAAATGCATGCTTGAAACTAAGCCGCGTTGTCTTTAAACACTGCAAGACCAATCGAACTTTTTAGGGAAACTCGAAGGATTCACGCTAAGCTCGATGAGCTATTAAGGGTAGTGGTGCATGGTTTGTCGGCGTTCCTTGGATCTAATCCATTGAACAAATGTGTCTGGGGTCATGGTGCAGGTAAAATAGCGTGATGAAACCGGGTTTCCCTTACCAAATGTGGCATAACTTTCCCTGAGAGCGAAGCTCAGACCCACGTAGGGGAGAGCAAAGTGGAACTTAAATGTTCTATGCAGCAAATGTTCGCCATGCGGATAAACAAGTTGGAATAGCTCAATGTAGTGTAATGCAAACACGAATCGCAATTAACGATAAGGGGACCCAGAAGCAATTCTGCGGAACCCTCGGGGGAGGTGTGAGTTGATATAATTAGAGGTGATAGTCCAAGTTGTTCGAGCTCCGGCTCGGCAGCCGATACGAGGTTCCTGTTGAGCTTGTACATCGCGCAGAGGCGCCGTTCGGTTCTAGCAATGATTCCCGCCACCATGTTTCATGCGTGCAGAGGTCCGTTAGAGCTCGAGCAATGTGTCCCGCCGTGATTACGAAAAAGTTTAACAGTTGACTAAGTTGGGGGTGTGTTCAAGTAATCGCGCAGAGATGCCGATCGGTTTCTAGCAATGTTTCCCGTCACAAGGTGGTATTGGCACCTGTGCAGAGTGACCGTTAGCAATGTCTCCCGTATCACGGTGGTGTTCTACCACTAGTGCAGAGTGACCGCTAGCAATGTCTCCCGTCACAAGGTGGTAGCCCAGTAGTGCAGAGAAGCCGCTAGCAAGTCTCCCGTCACAGAGTAAGCAGGTCCGCGAAGTGCAGAGTAGCCGTTAGCAATGTCTCCCGTATCACGGTGGTATCATTCCACTAGTGCAGAGTGACCGCTAGCAATGCTTCCCGACACACGGCGGTAGCTTACGCAGTGCAGAGAGACTCAGGAGCAAAGTCTTCCGACACACGGTGGTAACTCGACGAGGTGCAGAGTAACCGTTAGCAATGTCTCCCGTATCACGGTGGAGTTCTTCCACTAGTGCAGAGTGACCGCTAGCAATGTTTCCCGACACATCGAAGGAGTAGATCCACGAAGTGCAGAAAGATCGCTGAACCAATCAATGCATCCCGTCGTGGAGAGCTTACACGCCCGTAGGACAAAACAGTGGGGTGTATCCAAGTGAAACATTAGTATACATGAGAGTGCAGAGTACCGATTGGACTATAGTGGTCAAAACGCAGCCGGGTAATTCAACTCTGTAGCCGTACAAAGGTATCCGCCTGTTAGAAGGACACCGTACGGTTTACAGTTTTAACAAAAATGCAGCCGCGGTAATTTCAACCCAACCCACTATAGCCATTCAATGTATCCGTCATAATCAT
>NW_024427670.1:0-2500 GCF_017562075.2 Anopheles merus | reverse complement strand
TACTCGGCACCGACATGGACACTTCCAAACCCAAGGAATGAGTTGTGAGTTTTACTAAGAGAAACAGGTGATTGGCCGTTCTCACCTATAAGTCTTGATATGTGCGGGGAGTTCCTTAAGGTTCTTCCTCCCAGAGATCGTCACTATCTGGGACGTACATTAATTTGTACCTACATAGCGCACGCTTTTGTAGAGAGCATATCAAGACGTGAAGGGTTATGTTGGAGGTCGAGTGCGCTGCTTACCAAACTTTGAACGCGGTAACTTGTACTCGGCACCGACATGGACACTTCCAAACCCAAGGAATGAGTTGTGAGTTTTACTAAGAGAAATAGGTATTGGCCGTTCTACCTATAAGTCTTGATATGTGCGGGGAGTTCCTTAAGGTTCTTCCTCCCAGAGATCGTCACTATCTGGACGTACATTAATTTGTACCTACATTAGCGCACGCTTTTGTAGAGAGCATATCAAGACGTGAAGGGTTATGTTGGAGGTCGAGTGCGCTGCTTACCAAACTTTGAACGCGGTAACTTGTACTCGGCACCGACATGGACACTTCCAAACCCAAGGAATGAGTTGTGAGTTTTACTAAGAGAAATAGGTGATTGGCCGTTTCACCTATAAGTCTTGATATGTGCGGGGAGTTCCTTAAGGTTCTTCCTCCCAGAGATCGTCACTATCTGGGACGTACATTAATTTGTACCTACATTAGCGCACGCTTTTGTAGAGAGCATATCAAGACGTGAAGGGTTATGTTGGAGGTCGAGTGCGCTGCTTACCAAACTTTGAACGCGGTAACTTGTACTCGGCACCGACATGGACACTCCAAACCCAAGGAATGAGTTGTGAGTTTTACTAAGAGAAATAGGTGATTGGCCGTTCTCACCTATAAGTCTTGATATGTGCGGGGAGTTCCTTAAGGTTCTTCCTCCCAGAGATCGTCACTATCTGGGACGTACATTAATTTGTACCTGCATTAGCGCACGCTTTTGTAGAGAGCATATCAAGACGTGAAGGGTTATGTTGGAGGTCGAGTGCGCTGCTTACCAAACTTTGAACGCGGTAACTTGTACTCGGCACCGACATGGACACTTCCAAACCCAAGGAATGAGTTGTGAGTTTTACTAAGAGAAACAGGTAATTGGCAGCGTTACCTATAATTCTTGATATGTGCGGGGAGTTCCTTAAGGTTCTTCCTCCCAGAGATCGTCACTATCTGGGACGTACATTATTTGTACCTACATAGCGCACGCTTTTGTAGAGAGCATATCAAGACGTGAAGGGTTATGTTGGAGGTCGAGTGCGCTGCTTACCAAACTTTGAACGCGGTAACTTGTACTCGGCACCGACATGGACACTTCCAAACCCAAGGAATGAGTTGTGAGTTTTACTAAGAGAAATAGGTATTGGCCGTTCTCACCTATAAGTCTTGATATGTGCGGGGAGTTCCTTAAGGTTCTTCCTCCCAGAGATCGTCACTATCTGGGACGTACATTAATTTGTACCTACATTGGCGCACGCTTTTGTAGAGAGCATATCAAGACGTGACGTGTTGTGTTGGAGGTTGAGTGCGCTGCTTACCAAACTTTGAACGCGGTAACTTGTACTCGGCACCGACATGGACACGCCCAAACCCAGTCTTGATGTGTGCGGAAGTTCCTTAAGGTTCTTCCTCCCAGAGATCGTCACTATCTGGGACGTGCATTAATTTGTACCTACTCTAGCGCACGCTTTTGTAGAGAGCATATCAAGACGTCTCGTAAGAGACACACTTGTACTTGTACAAATTTGAGTAACCCAGTTGTTGTCAGGTCGAGTGTGTTGCTTACCAAACTTTGAACGCGGTAACGCCTCGGCGCCGAAATGCACTCTTTAAAACCTAGGCAGGGGAGACTCGCTCATGGATCGATGAAGACCGCAGCTAAATGCGCGTCATATGTGAACTGCAGGACACCCTGAACATTATAAGTTTGAACGCATATTGGCGCATCGGACGTTTAATCCCGACCGATGCACACATTCTTGAGTGCCTACTATTAACCAAAGTCTCATTTAGGTAACTACAGTGGCCGTCCGCGAAGGTCCCGGGTCTCCGCGCACGGGCGGTCGCTGTGCATAATGACGTGCTTGGTCCCCCGTCTGCGGGTCCCGGGCGTTGAAAGTGGACACTCTCGAGCGTATGTTGGATGCGTTTCTGTTGGTGGTGGTTTGATGCTTAGGTTTGTGGTGTGTGTCAAGCCATGGTTCGAACTAATTCTACGTCGTTCCCGATGGCACCGCAGTCTACTCTCCAGGCTAAAGTCGGCTCGTCTAGGGATTCGGAAGCTAAGTCGCTGTAACTCATGGGCCCATACACGGCGTTGCGCTACCACGCTAAGTTTAGCCTACATATACAAGTATCAACCCACGGCACGGCGTAGCCGTAATACTTACGTCTCGGTTTTACACGTAGGCCTCAAGTATGTGTGACTACCCCCTAAATTTAAGCATATAATAAGGG